>NC_041335.1:40103631-40166105 GCF_004354835.1 Perca flavescens
AGTCGGACTCAATGACCAATCTGATTGGTGGAGCGCTAGCCCTTGACTAGCGAATCAGTGCACTTATGTTAAAACACTTACCGGAAATGACGGAAATCTTTCAAACTGACTTTTGTCAATAAAAACAAATCTTGCTTTCAGTGTTTTCAGAAACACGTTTGGGTGAACTATTTTTGTAAAATAAGAGCTTGTCTTCCGGTCAAGCCGCCATTGTGGTCAGCTTTGAAATTCGGGAGCAGCCAGACCCACGTGACGCGTTTGTCATTTCCAGTTTTCATTTTTTTGGGCGACCGTACAGATTAGCGCCACCTGCTGTTATGAAGACGTATTACGTCTCACGCACGCGCAGAATGTCCGCTCTTCTTCGGTGAGTTCTGAGGAACTTTTTGGACCTCGGGGAGACTGGTCAGTCTGACTGTCTGGTTGGTGTTTGGGGGCCTTGACTCCCACCTACCCCAAACGGAGACTTTCTTCACTCGCTAAATGATCTTTTAAACTGACAAACATCAGATGTGTGTTCAAACAGGATCTAAAGATTATGTGTCTCTCTCCGTTCACTACCGGAGTCCTTTATTTTACAAAATATGGTCCCACGGTGGACACAGGAAGGGGCGGGGCTTTACCTCTCTATATATAGTAGGGGTGGGAATCACCAGAGGCCTCACGATACGATATCATCACGATACTTATGTCACGATACGATATTATTGCGATTTTAAACATATTGCAATATTCTGCGATATATTGCAATGTATCACCTTTTTCCAACTTCAAATGTTTCCCAATTTCAAATGATGTCCCCAAAGGACAATTTTGTCAACATCTGTTTTATCTAAAAATATACATTTCTCTGTCTGTTCATCTCACTTCCATTTCATTGCTGCAAAATGGGACCAACACATATATCATAAAAGATCGATACCTGATGTCTGTGTATCGATATAGTATTGCCACGAAAAATATCGCGATAGTATGCTGTATCGATTTTTTTCCCCCACCCCTAATACATAGTGGGCGTTGATACCAGAACATAGACCAGGATAAAGTTGTCGTCTGTAACTTTGTGTCTCTGTGTAGACGTGGTGATCTCGACCGCCTGTCATCCGACAGAAAACATCATCGCTTCAGCCGCTCTGGAAAACGACAAAACCATCAAACTGTGGAAGAGTGACTGTTAGACGGCAGGAGGCCCTGGAACCTGAACTGTCCTGCTTCAACACACACACACACTAGCTCTGATATCCACATGAACCCCGAGTCAGACCCGGTCCCGCTGTGAGAGACTCCTATCACAGGATTTCTGAGTCAGGATTGGTTGGAAGTCAAGCTGGAAAATTACCAAACCCTTGTTTCTAGGGCCGTCTTCTTGTTAAAAGAGCATTTCAAGTTCACTGTTGACCCCCCCACACCTTATTAAATGTTATTTCAGCTTCATTTCTCATCGTGCAGAGAGCAGTTCAGTCCGTCTGCTACCCTGTCTCAGTCCTCGGGTAGAGCAGAGCTTTTATTCTGCTCAGATGAAGACAGGAAGAGGCTTTTATTTTGAATTTCCTCTAGTTTACGTTTGATCATATTGTAGCTAAAAGCCGAAATGCTTTCTGATCAGTGTCTGCTGTCAGTGCTAAGTCAGCACTTCCGCCCTTTCACATTAAAAGACTTCCATTTGTTGAGTTTTTAAAATAAAACTACAGAAGTTATGAATTTCTCCTTTTAAGATCGAGATGTAATCATGCCGTTTTTGTTAGTGATGTAATTATAATTATCCAAACACAGTCAAGAAAAAAGTGATAAATATTGGGGGGAGGACTAACTAACTTTGTACAGAGAAATGGAAGCTGTTCTTTTGTTTAAAGATAAAATCATTTAAAACCATCTGGGTTGAACAAATAAACTTACCTTTTAATTTAAATTCAAACTAAAATCTAGTTCATCAGCTGATTGTGAAGCCGGGGCACGCTGCGTTCACTGACTCGCCGGTCTGTTGGAAAAAATACATCTTCATCACAGTGCAGAAAATCAATGATCAATAATGTTTGGAAGGATTTCATCAGTGATTTGTAAATAAAGATTTTTTGACTACGGTGTGTCCGTCTGTCTCTCTCATGTTCCTCTTAACTCAGCTAACGTGTCTCTATGAATGTTGACACGCTGGCTGCACGTCGTTAGTTTTTGTTGCAGTTTAAGAAACGTTAGCCAACACTTCTGGATTATTGGCGTTAGCGAAATGTGAAACGCTGCTTGTTTTTATATATGTTTTTTTTGGTGGGGCCAAGCCTTTAATGGAAAGAACAGGTAGATATTAAAGGGGAGAGAGAGAGGGAAGACATGCAGGAAATCCTCTCAGGTCGGACTCGTACCCTGGAGCTTCTATATAGAGGGTTAAACCTCTATATACGTGCGCCTGCTCTACCCGCTGAGCTAACCCGGCCACAGAAAGCTGCTTTTTCATGCAACAGACCAAACCGATTAACTTCTGAGTTTTTCTTCTGTCTTTATCGTTTACTTTTTATTTGTTGATGGGGGAAAAAAAACCAAAAACTTTCTTTTCAAAAATTACTTTTATTTATTTTTTCAATGGAGAAGTAAAAAGGGAGTTGACAGATAGTGACGCAGCAAAGTACTACACACACAGTTTCTTTACAGCTCCATAAGCCCAACCTTTGTCTAAAACTTCAACTTGTTTCTGTAGAATCTGCCGTTCAGATGTAAACCTGCAGCTGATGTGAACCGCATCAACCAGACCGCAATCTGAAGCAGACCGGTCCAGTTCCTGACTCCCTAAAATGAGTTGTTCCAGCATCTGTCCACTCAGGTGGAGGTAAACATTGAAGCATGAAACTGCAGTCTCTAGTGTCCAGCAGGACCAGTCTACACCAGTTCAAGTGAGGCGTGTGAAGTCCACACACATCAGTCCAAACCAGTTTAAGTAAATATGTCCAGAGTGAGCATCTGGTGGAGCGCAGAGTCCACACAGTTCAGTCTTTAGCCGTGTTCACACTACGAGCAGCCGAGGAAGGTTTACGTCAAAGCCACCTGGACTTGGTAAAGCTGCTTTGAAGAAGTTTAGTCTTTCTCCCGAGAGACCCAGCTGTTTACCCTCTGTGGGGTCGTCGTTAAGATGATCGTTAGCGCTCTGTTCGTTAGCGCTCTGTTCGTTAGCGCTGTGTTCGACCATCGCTGGAGTTCTCACATGAGGCCAAATGTGAGTTTAGTTTCTGGGAAGAGATGAAAGGACACCTTTAATGTCTCAATGTTTTTAAAACGTATATATAGTGTGTTTATTGGACCATAGTCACCTGTTGATTTGGTTATGTAAATTTGTGTGTTGTCCGAATAATATGGTAACTTATTTTGTTGTTTTCCATAATCTGAGCCAATGGAAGTATGTAGATTTTAAAGGGGCACTATGCAGTTTTGGCAATTTTTTCTCTGTTTTCTCGCTTTTTGCTCACAGATTTCTCTATAGAGCTCCCCCTACAGCTTCGGAATAGATATTTGGCACAGGTGCAGCTCACAGGTGGTATGGGGAAGTGATACGACCACCATTCAACCCGAAACAAGTCATCTAACCATTCCAAAGACTCTGAAGCTGTTCAGTTAAAGCCTAACTCTCGCCAAAATGCAACCTAGGGTCTTTTTGTGAATGTACCCGAGTCAAACTTTCGTTTAAAAGCATATTTAGGATGAGTGCTAGGGGCACTTTTATGCTAGCCTCAAAATAACTATTTTTAAAACACTAAGAAGGCTCGACACAACATGAGACTTTGCTCCAAGTATCACCAGGGGCTCTACACCTTAACGACAGCGTTGACAACATTGGTTGTGTACCCAGAGTTTACTAAAAAAGGTTTTCAACAACTCACCGTAGCTGTTGTTGTTTCCGGCCGCAGCCATTTTGTCAGTCAAAAACAATTGATTTCCGAATGCAACGTAACCGGGAGGAGAGGAAAGATGGAAAGCTCCTAAAACTTAGTTCCATATTAATGCACGGATTATTTCTTGTTTGATTGTTTTTTAAAAACAATATTGACCTTGTAGTTGAAAAAGGAGCCTCATATGGAGTCTGTTCATTCGCATTCGGATATCGACTCGTTTTGACTGCCGAGGTGGTAGCGGCCGGACACAGCTAGAGCCACGGTGAGTAGCCCCTTTCAAACCATCTGCCTCTCTAAAATGTAAATATTTCATTTATAAGTAAACCGCTAAGTTTTGACCTTCTGTGTTTGCGTGGTTTTGTTTCTACATATACAGTCAAACTATGGTCACTCAGCCTCCGCCTCGGGTGTCTCCAACCACCATAACGATTGTCTTCACAACAGCCAGGAGCACTAACGAAACGCAGCGGTATCGATCGTCTTGACAACGCCCCAACAGAAGTTAAACAGCTGGGTTTCCCTACCGTTCAGTCAGAACTGAAGAAGTCGCTCTGGAGAATGTCCAAATGTTAACCAAGTCCAGTTGGCCTTGGTTTCTCACCCTTCCTTGGCTACTTGAACCTGGATGGCTGAGAACCTTCACGGACTACGAGCAACACAGCAACAAGTCAATGGAAGCTGCTGGTGACATGAAGCCTCACACTGACGCACGACCAAGCTGAGCCCGTTCTGAGCTTTTGGCGCTCGCAGTGTGAACGCAGCTTTCCTCCCAGCTCAACCAGTTCAGACCAGTGGAGTCCAGCGCAGCGTGCCAATGGAGATGAGCGTCTGGCAGGTGGCGGAGTCCAGCCAAACGGACTCCACCAGACTGAAGTGCAGGAAGCCGAGAGCAAATCCACAGCCGACGTCTGAGATGTGATGTTTACCCAGCAGCACCCGGGACACGCCGGCCAGGAGCGCCCAGAGGTAGAGCAGTATCCTGAGGGGCACCTGGATGACAGGAAGACATAAAACCATTCAGGCTGTTCTCATGAAGCATTCGTACATAAAGCTATGAGTAGTGAAGCACTGTAGTCGGTTTGTATTCCACGTGTTTATGACTGACAGCAGCACACTGACTGCTGCTGTATAAGAGCAGGAAGATCCTAAAACACAGGGGAGCAGAGCTCATATCCTGGAAGGAGGAGAAAACACAAGACTTTCACCCAGGAAACAGGTGTTCATGTCCTGAAGAAGTTAAGGAGAAAACACAAGACTTTCACCCAGGAAACAGGTGTTCATGTCCTGAAGAAGTTAAGGAGAAAACACAAGACTTTCACCCAGGAAACAGGTGTTCATGTCCTGAAGAAGTTAAGGAGAAAACACAAGACTTTCACCCAGGAAACAGGTGTTCATGTCCTGAAGAAGTTAAGGAGAAAACACAAGACTTTCACCCAGGAAACAGGTGTTCATGTCCTGGGAGTGTAAAATCCAAACCTTTTTTTTTTTTTTTTTTTTTTAAATATGTATCACTGTCGTTCTGTTTTTATTCTGTTTTTTAATTCTTATATGTTAAGTGAGTGTTGTACTTGCAAAGATTAACCAGAGTCAAATTCCTTCCCTGGTCAATACAGCTGATCCTGATCCTGAGGTGCAGCTGGAGAAAAGGTTAGGGTTATCAAAATAGTTAGCTATGATTTCTCTGTCCATCAATTCATTGATTATTTGTATCTAACCGTTGCAGCTCTACAAAACTAGTAAAAGAGTAAAAGTTAATGAACTACAGACAAACAATCAAACAAGAGGTAAGTGATATAATAATAATACATTTTATTTATATTTTATTTAGCGCTTTTCATGGTAAGACACTTCACAGTAAAATCCAGCATATAAATATCACATTAAAACAGATAACCAATAAAACCAACACATAGAAATATAACGATAAAGCCACTGACCGCCAGCACCAGGTGGTGCAGCAGGAACTTGGACACCATAGCGGCTCGGCTGGCGTGTGCTGCTGGGAAAGAATACATATCCATGGCGATGTAGTCCAAAAAGCCGGGAGGGAAATCCCATGGTCCTCGGCGTTTGACCAACTTCTGCACCCCAGCGACTGTCATCAGATCCAGGATCAGAGCTGCACGAGAGAGAGAGAGAGAGAGAAGTAATGTTTTAGTCTTTTGTCTTACTACAGACCAGAATATGTCCTGTCACCTTGGTAACAATGTACTGAATGATTAGTTAAAAGGAGACACTGCAGGCAAAAACTCAATTTTCTGATAGTATTTATCTTCATAACAATTTCTTTCAGACTAGGGGAAAGAAAACATTTATTTGATTTTTTTGGACACTTTGTCCATTTGTGTCTGTAGATTTTTCCTAAATTCACCAATAGTTACGCATATTTTAATTAATAGACTCTGAGATAGAAATCTCCACTTCAGCAGCTCTTACACACACCAGCCTCTCCACTTTCATTCCTACGGAAGACTATTAGGGCCAATGTGAAGAAAGAATTTGAGTTTAAAGATCGGGGCAGCGAGTCAGTGGATTGAACATAAATAAACTAGCTCGCCACAATATTAAAATAATGTTTGATTTCTCACCCAGCAGCAGGTTGACGAGGACTTCCTGTCCGGCCAGCGTGTTGCTGCTCCACAGACAGACCAGCGTCCCGCAGAGCCAGGGGAGGGCGTGTCCACTGAGGGCCAGCAGGCTCACCATGGAGCGCAGCGGCGCCCCCCGGCCGCGCGTCCCGGCGCACACCCCCAGGCGCTTGGACAGGCTGATGTCGATGGCGAGCAGCGAGTTGATGGCGATGACTCGGAACGACGGGTTCAGCTGCATGCAGTCCTGCTCCGGCCAATGAGACGCCTCCTTGGCGCCCCCATCAGCTGCCGGGCCCCCCTCGGAGGAGTCCCTCGACCCCCTGAGGACACAGAGACCAGGACAGTGTCCAGGACAGACTGTGAGTCCAGGACAGTGAAGTTCTGTTCACACTTGGTGTATTTTATGACCAAAAACGACCAAATAAAAAGCTGGCAGGGTTTTAAATCCCAATACTCGATACTACGGAATCCCAAATACTTCTAGAATCGCAGTAAATGAAAATTACAATACAGATCCAATCGGCGCCCATGTATCACGAAAGAATCCCATCCGAACAAACGCATATCGTCCCAGCCCTGTCGAAAAGCGCTCTGTGGCGGTTCAGGATCAGTTCCTGGTTCGAGATCATGTTTGGACTCTAAATGTGAGCTGTGATGTCAGTGGGCGGAGCCTCTTACCTCCCTCCCGAGTCCTCCTGCTGACTCTGCTGTCTGCTGGCTCTCCTCGGGCCGCTGCCCCCCCGCCCTTCCCCCGCCCCCTGCTCCCTGCGGGGGGGCTGGTTCAGGGACATAAACTCGGGCCGGTTCAGGACATTGTTCCGGTCCCTGGCCCGGGACCGGGCCTGGCTGCCGGGCATGTTGGTGGTGAGACGGCGTGCAGCGCTGCAGAACTGAGACAGATCAGGTCCGGGACTCGGAGGGACTCTGCTATAAATAGATCAGCTGGCCTTCTTATTCTGCTGTCAGCTGTTCAGAGAGAGAGAGAGAGAGAGAGAGAGAGAGAGAGGGGCTGGAAATACACTGCACACACACACACACACAGACACACACACACACACACACACACACACACACACACTCACTCTGTTTTATTAAAGGAACATTCCACCAGTTTCACGTGTCAAAGGTCAGTGTCCTGTTCAGTGGTCACACTTGAGTTTTTAAAATGAATTACTTGAATTTTTTTTTTTTAAATTCCCTAACCCATATAATACAAGACAACTCTGTGTCTGTGTATTGATACAGCTATTGAAAAAATGCTCAACGACAGCACATATCCAGGATAATGCCTGACATCTAATAATAATTGCCCCTTCCCTTCTCGCTGTCTGTGTGTTGCCGTTCTCAAACTCCCTTCGTTTCAGGTAAACAAACTTCGAGCTAGTAAGCTGCATGCTGAAAATGTCAAGTTTAAAGCTGCTTACGCATATAGCCGACCGCCGACCATTGAAAGAAAAGCCATGAAATGATCATTCTCCCCGAGTTGGTCCAAAAAGTGCCCCAGAACACACCAACAAGACGAGACGAGAAGTAATACATCTCTATAACAGCAGGCGGCGCTGATCTGTATTGTTGCCCAGGAAATGAAAACCGGCAGCTGATTGGACGAACGCATCACATGGGTCTGTTTTCTCCAGAAATTCAAAGCCAGGCTGTCATGGCGGCTCATCATCATAATGACTCTATGGTCTCAATTGCTAGTTTGGTCCCATTTATTTTATGTAAAATAAAAGATTAAGCTGGGGATGTTTCAGGACCTGTCAAACAGGACAGAGGCTTCTCAGAATCAGATGTGTTAAACTGATTTGTCCCACACAGTACAGTAACAGAACAGATATGTATTTATTAAAAATAAGGACCAGTTGTTAATGTGTTATAACTTGGGGCCCTCCAGTTTGGGAACCACTGTCATCAGGGTTAATGAACAAAAGGATTACAATTCCCAAAGTATATACTGAGGATGCTGTTGATAAGTGCTATCTATCTATCTATCTATCTATCTATTCCAATTGTGTAATTATTAATTATATAAAAGTGGATATTGTTATTTTTTCATACTTGTTGAATTGTAAATGTTTAGGTTGGTTTGGTTAGCAATCCTACTACTATATCTACCTATCCTGACTCCGCCAGATGGATTGCTTCGCATTTGCTCGGCATATCCATCTGGGAACTTTCCGTTGGAGAACTTTTGGGAAGGGGCGAAAATCCTGGTTAGCTGATTGGATGAACCATCTGTCTATCACCACCTAACCCACCTCAAAACCAACGCTGATTGGCCCGGTCGTTTGGCTAACGGCTCCAAATTTTCTCTGCCTCAAGATGCCAGACTGATCTGGGAGGAGAACTGGAGCTCGCCAGATCAGGACGGTCTCACCAGGCTAATATCTACCTAAAGTGAAGCTGAATGTTTTTAATCCATTACTTTCAGCCAACCATTTTAGCGGTTTATGCAGTATTTTCAGGTTACTATTATAACCCTTTCTCCACCTCTTTTAGCTACTCATTACAACTATTTGATACTACTTATTACCAGCTATTTATTTCTACTATTTATTCATTATTTTTAGCTAAACTTTTCTGCTCACTTGCTTTCTAGTCTTCATTCACTCCTATATAACTGCACTCTGTATTGTGTACATGTTACAGCTGGAATATTCTATCAAATCATCATAATTTAAACGATCGAAGTGGAAAAGTGTATTTTATGGGTTGTATTGCTCAAATAAAAAGGTATATTATCAACAGTTAAAAGGTTGTGGGTGGGCTATAATCTATCAAATACAAGCCTCCCTCATTAAACCAAGTCATTTCCAAGATAGGAGGATGGTTCTAATCAGGGCACAGGGTGCTCCTGCTGACAGTAATCACTTGTTGGCACAACCGGGACTCCGTAGATATCTGTGGTTCTAACCAGGATTCAAATAGTAGCGGTTAAACTCACCTATCCTGTGTAACCTGATTTCTGGTCTCCAAACGCCATCCAACAGTCTGCGCTGCCGAGCGATCTCTTCCTCGTACTCGACGATAGTTTTTTCAACAACTCGGAATATTTGTTCAGCAGCAGCAGTTAGTCGCTCGGTGACAAACTCTCTCAAACACTCAACTGAAGACATTGTTGCTTAGTTCCAGCTGAAAGAATCATCTGCTCTACGACTACAATACCGTCTTCCAGCTCATTCAACAGCAGCATGCAGCTAACGCTACGGCCAGCAGCCTTGTTTACTTCCGCTGGCTGTCACACTCATTAAAGGTGCTCTAAGTGATGTGAGGCGTTTTTTTACAACATTTTTCGTCACATACAGCAAACATATCCTCACTATCCCGGTCTCACGAACACACTGTAAAATAAAACGCGGTGTCTGTAGACAGCCCAGGCTCCACAAATGGCAACAAAAACAAACTGCGCCAACCTGCCCCACCAGACATAACAAACAGTGTTTCCAGCCAATAACTGACAAGAAGGAGCTGGTTGAACCATCACTGCAGCAGCGTTGGCACGTAGGCTACTTCCACAATACATATTCATGACTCAACCAGCTCCTTCTTGTCAGTTATTGGCTGGAACACTGTTTGTTTGTTTGTGGCGCAGTGTGTTTTTGTTGCCGTTTGTGGAGCCTGGGCTGTTTACAGAGACCACATGTTTTACAGTGTGTT
Source organism: Perca flavescens (assembly GCF_004354835.1). Taxonomy (NCBI): domain Eukaryota; kingdom Metazoa; phylum Chordata; class Actinopteri; order Perciformes; family Percidae; genus Perca; species Perca flavescens. The sequence goes on from NC_041335.1 coordinate 40,113,755, forward strand.
CAGGAGACAGGCCTCTAGCGGATAGTGAGGTGAGATGTTTGCTGTACGTGACAAAAAATGTTGTGGCCTAAAAAAATGCATCACATCACTTAGAGCACCTTTAAGGTCCGACGGTGAATATGAGGAAGCTTTTCTTTCTGCTTTTAGCTGAGGGCATTTTATTTAAACTTGTTTGTTTAACATCTGCTCATTTCGGCATAATGTTCGAACTGGATTGGTATTCCGAGTCATATGTTTCATATTTGTCGAGTTGTGAAGGTTTTTCACTAATGTGTTCACATTGAAAACGGAATTTGGTGAATCAGCTTTTCCTCAAAAAGAGAACGGGCTATTTCTGCTTAAATTAACGTGAGACGGTCGGGCCTTTCATCACATAAACACCTATGAGGAACATATGTGTACAAATACTTCAAGTTATGATGTTATTGTAGTAAAGTGTGTGTTCCTCTTCTCTCCTTCAGCAGTTCCCTGAGCGGCCGTTACAGAGCGGTCAGACAGCGACACTCAGTGGCAGCTTGGTGGAACTGCAGCTGCTACTTCTTCAGAAAACCAGCAGTCAGGGGGAGGGTTTCTCTTCCTGCTTCCTACAACAGTTCAACACCAAATAATGGCATCACATGACGAATAAGCAGAGGTGTAAGAAGTTTTCCGATTATTTCTTATAGTAATTTCAGGGTACCCCTGAAATCTGTCTAGTATACAGTTTTTAGACTACATATTGTGGTATCTGAGGGCCTATAAGGTTAAAGTCTGTATAAAGCTCAAATGTGCTGAGACATCATGAGCACTGTGTTAGTGACCTAAGTTTCCTGATTTTCCTCTCAGTGGAGTAATGTGTTGAAGAGGATGTTCTATGTGATTCTGCGATTGGTGGCCGAGTGGGATCACTTAATTTATGTGTAGTGTTGGAGCCCCTCAGATGGACTCTGACCTTTACTTACCAACTCACATCTGTTTACTTTATCTAACATGTTACCTAAACGTACCCCATATAACCCTGTTCTTGCTGAAGCAAGACCGAGTGCATTATTGGCTGTGTACTCTCCAAGCTCTGCAGGGCTTGTATTGATGCTGGAAACTTGATGTAATAAAACCTTTATGATCAAGTACAGTGTCAAGTGGATTTCCTCTCCACACATCATCACACCATTGCAACTAAAGATACCACAGTATTCATTTCATAATGTATATTAAGCAACCTTTTCCAAATTGTCACAATTGTTTAATTACATTTTTAACACAGCTGGATGTTGTTCTGCTGAGTTCTCAAAGTGTAAATGAGGTAGGGTTTGAACACTTAGATCGGTTGTCATTTTATTCTCTAAAAAGAATTGGAACTAACCAGAAATTGTTTTGATATACTTTATTGTCCCCATGGGGGAATTTGACTTAAACCATCAACATATATGGGCACCCAACACCAGCAAACAGATGACATGAAAGATAATAAACCAATACCCACCCTGAGACATTAATCAGTTTGTGGTGTTGTACTGCAGTACAGCCTCTAAGCTCTGCTTATCTTAGGCTCCTGTTTAAAACTCCAACCGATACCGATTTTGATGATACAGGAAGGTTCCCAAACCATGCAGTCATTCTATAGTTGGAAACATGTTCCAAAACAGCCTGACGAATAACTTTCAATCATTGTTCATTTATTAAACAAAATGCTGAACATTTGGCCACAATCTGCTCAGAAACAAAAAGGTAAAAAGGCACTTTAACATTCAAAAGGATTTCTTAAACGGAACTAAAAAACAGTGATGTCAGTCACTCTGAAATGTAAATCCTGACTTCTTGTGCAGGAGGCTTCATATAGAAGTATCAAATACTACTCGATGTACATGGATTTAAAGTCCTTTAAACTTTAAACTAAAAGTGATTCTAAGATACTTTGTAAATTAGCATTTAGCAAAAACAACCATGAAGTTCACATCATTATTATCAGCCACTACTGTCCACTCACTGTGAAAATACTGTTAATAACAGAAGTAATAGTCATATGAAGAGAAACTTTACATTAAGATATTTACATCTCATCTTTGTTCAAAATATTTAACATTCAGTATCAGAGATGTAACTACTGTAAAAGTATTTCACTCAGTTCAACATGTCTCTACGAGAGTTTCAGCTCGATGGTTTCTCCTGTCTATGTTGATCCTCAGGTCACTTTTCCCACAATTGCTGCAAAAATGTTGCTCCTCACTTCTGAGGGTTCTTGTCAGTTTTGACCATGAACCACTAGAACTTTATAATCAAAATTCAAAGGATCAATATTAGATTAGATTCTATCCTCTGTGGGTTCTCATATGCTTTGTTAAATCTGAACCATCACAGAATCTTTTTCTGCAGGTCTTGCAAACGTACGGCTTCTCTCCTGTGTGGACTCTTCTCATGTGGACCAACAAGGTATTACTATACCCAAACCCTTTTCCACACGTTTTGCAGGAATAAGGCTTCTCACCTGTGTGAGTTTTCATATGATTTTCCAGGTGATGTTTACGTTGGAAATCTTTTCCACATGTTTTGCAGGAATACGGCCTCTCACCTGTGTGTGTTCTCATATGACTTTTTAATGCTGAAGAGTCAAAGACTCTTTTACCACAGGTCTTGCAAATGTACGGCTTCTCTCCTGTGTGTGTTCTCATATGGACCAACAAGCCACTACTATGCCCAAACCCATTTCCACATGTTTTGCAAGAATATGGCTTCTCACCTGTGTGAGTTCTCATGTGGTTTTTTAAAGCTGAAGCCTCACAGAATCTTTTTCCACAGGTCTTGCAAATGTACGGCTTCACACCTGTGTGGATTCTGATGTGGATTTCCAGGTGATGTTTACGTCTGAAATCTTTTCCACATGATTTGCAAGAATAAGGCTTCTCACCTGTGTGAGTTCTCATGTGGAGCAACAATCCACTACTACGCCCAAACCCTTTTCCACATGTTTTGCAAGAATATGGCTTCTCACCTCTGTGAGTTCTCACGTGTTTTTTTAAAGCTGAAGCTTCACAGAATCTTTTCCTGCAGGTCTTGCAAACGTACGGCTTCGCACCTGTGTGGATTCTCATGTGGATTTCCAGGTGATGTTTACGTCTGAAATCTTTTCCACATGTTTCACAAGAATAAGTCTTCTCACCTGTATGGATTCTCAGGTGTCTCTGCAATGCTGATTTATACTTAAAGTCTTTCCCACATGTGTCACATATGAAAGAGGTTTTACCTGTTTGAGTATTAGGGTGAATCTCTGACACGTTAGTGTTGTCTACGTTGTTGCTGTGACTTCTGCTCTTGTGTCGTCTCTTCTTTGGTTCTGGCTCTGCATTTCTAGTTGATCCTGAGTCTCCATGCTTGCCTCCTGTCTGATCTTAAGATTTGGATCAAACGATCAAAAGAGACAAACATCACCTTATTAATGAACGCTCATTTAGACTTAAATACTCTGTGTTCCCTTTATTAAAGGCTGGATGCAAAACAATCAGAGACACAAAGACCTCTACGGAGAGAATTGATGTCAAACAACACAACATGATGGCAAAGAGACACGACTAAAGTTTACTCTTTGAAACAGAGTTTAGGTTTTGTGGGTGGCTCTAATATGTTTTACTGCTCCAGATATTTAAATTTTACGGCCAATACGGTCTCTTTTGATAGTAAAGGTTGCTGCCCGCTGGCCTAGTTGAATGTGAGTGAAATCTGAAGAAAGAAACTTGAAAAGTATCTGGGAGAACATGAATTCAAACAGGAACATGCATGTGTGAAAAAGCTTTCTATCTGTCGACAGCAGTAAATATTCTCTTCTGTTAGAACGGGAAATCATTCTCGGAAAACCTCTTCTGATGAATGAAGGATATGTAACATTATTACACAGGTTGATTTACAATTAGACTAAAGAGATAAATGAGAAGAACAAACCTTTCTCAAGACACCAAACATCTTCAATACTGTTTCTCCACTTTAACCTTTCATCTACAGTCATTCCACAGACTTTAGTTTGCACCACTAAGATAGAGTAAGAACTATCAAATACTACTCAAGGTACATGAATTTTAGATTCTTGTTAAAAAAAACTGATTCTGTGATACTTAAAAGGAACATTTGGCAAAACCAAAGTTCACAAGTTCACATCATTACTTTAAAAGCCACTACTGTCCACTCACTGTGAAACTCACATTCTCCCTGGATTTGGGAGATTACAAAGGTTTCCAAAAAATACTGTTAATAATAAAAGTAAGTTATATGAAGAGAAACTTTACATTAAAGCTCCATTGTGTAATTTTTTGAGTTAATTCTCAGCAAAAACCCATTTGTTCTTTCACAAATATGTGCTCATTCATGTGTAACGAGCCCTTTTAAACTCAGTGGCACCATGACGAATGGCAGGGAGAGGGAGAAGATAACCAAGGAAGTTAAAAAGAGAATTAAAATGACAACGCGACAGGCAAGCAACAAGACCAAAGTTAATATTGGAATGGCTTTTTCAAGATGGAAAGAGCTCATAAGGAGCAAGGATTTTAAAAAGGGACACCAAAGTTGCCTGCTTTCTTCTCAAAAGGTAGTTCTGCTTATTTGTGTAAATTCAAAGTTTCATAGTTGCTTGACTAACTATAGCATGGTTGTGCATAACGCTAGAACAACATCTACGATACTTTTCCTCGCGCCAGTGAGGAAAAAGGATTGTCTGCCTTGTAAAATAGACATAATCATATGTGTCGTGATTTCCCTGGCAGACAACTCACATAATGGAGTTGTAACACAGACTAGCTACAGCTAGAACAGCTGCTGTAAACTCCTACGCTGTAAACATAATACAATAACTATTATTACACTGGAAGGAACACTCACGGATGAAGTTGTACTTCTTGGAATAATACGGCCACTGTAGGAGTTAAAATGTGCGCGGAATGGGAGGGGCTAGAAAATAATATTTAGTTGGTTGTCATATACAATTTCACCGCTAGATGGGAGAAATTCTCATGTGGACCGACAAGTTACTATTATATCCAAACTCCTTTCCACATTTTTTGCAGAAATATGGCTTCTCACCTGTGTGAATTCTCATATGCTTTAGTAATGCTGAAGAGTCATAGAATATTTTCCCACAAGTCTTGCAAATGTATGGCTTCTCTCCTGTGTGGATTCTCATGTGGACTAACAAGGCACAACTATATCTGAAATTTTTTCCACGTTTTGCAAACATACGGCTTCACTCCTGTGTGGGTTCTCATGTGGACCAACGAGTTATTATTAAGCCCAAACCCTTTTCCACATGTTTTGCAAGAATAAGGATTCTCACCTGTGTGAGTTCTCATGTGGTTTAATAAGTCTGAAGAGACACAGAATCTTTTCGTGCAGGTCTTGCAAACGTATGGCTTCTCACCTGTGTGGGCTCTTCTCATGTGGACCAACAAGTTACGACAACAACCAAACCTTTTTCCACATGTTTTGCAATAATATGACTTCTCACCTGTGTCGATTCTCTGTTTTTTCTTCAAACCTGAATTACACTTAAAGTCTTTCCCACATGTGTCACATATGAAAGACTTTTTACCTGTTGGAGTATTAGGGTGAATCTCTGACACGTTAGTGTTGTCTACGTTGTTGCTGAGACTTCTGCTCTTGCGTCGTCTCTTCTTTGGTTCTGGCTCTGTATTTCTAGTTGATCCTGAGTCTCCATGCTTGCCTCCTTTCTGATCTTGGCTCTCAGCTTCATGAGAGTTGGGAGAGAGGAGCTGGTGGTCACTGTTTGCTTCTGATACCACAGAGGTTATAACTGGCATGTTGAGCTGCTGGTCAGAGAGAACCTCCTCCTCCTTACAGACATGTTGCTGTGGGAGCTCTGGAGGGACAGACGACAAAAGAAATAGGATACTGCTGTTATTGGAGAAAAGAACAGAACACTTGCTGTTTTCTTCCTGAGACCATAGACTGTACACCACTGGTTCACAACCTTTTTAGTCTGAGGTTCCCCCACAGTCCTGTCAGATGAGCTCACGTACCCCTTCATCAATTCCCAAAGTATGCAAAGAAGTGACTCTTGTTATGGTTTGATACTATAAATTAAATGTAATTGAATACCTCAGTAAACACAAATAGTTTATGGGCTAAATTACTAGTTCTATGTTGTCTTCAATACAGCAGCATGATGTCAATTTAGTAAATTATGGCCCCATTTATCTAAGAATAGACTATAAAGCAGGGGATGCTTTAGGACCTGAAAATCAGGACAGAGGCTTATATTATATCATGTAAAGTTAAAAATGTATGTCGGATTTGTTTAAACAGACTTGTCCAACACAGTACAGGGGTAAAGTGAATAGTCCAGGTGATATGTTGACTTTTTCATAAAAGCACTGAATTGGTACACTTGTACAGTTTGGGGCCCTGAACATTTTCAGAAATGGAGCCATGGCAAAAACACCTCATGGTGGCTATTTAACTTTCCGCTGTAACCAGATTGTATATTATGCATCATATCTCCTGAACCAAACATGAAAACACACAATAGGTGCTGTCTACACCAGTCTTTTGATGGTCAACGATTAGAGTGGACCAACAAGACACTACTTAGTCTGAAAAGTTTTCCACGTTTTGCAAGAATATGGCTTCTCACTTTTATGGATTGTCAAATGCCTTTTTAATACTGAAACGTCAAATAATGTTTTCTCACAGAGCTTGCAAATGTACGACTTATGACCTGTGTGGGATTTCATGTGGACCAACAAGCCATTTTTTGTCTGAAACCTTTTTCCACATGTTTTGCAAGAATAAGGCTTCTCAGCCTTTCCCACATGTGTCACATATGAAAGAGGTTTTACCTGTTTGAGTATTAGGGTGAATCTCTGACACGTTAGTGTTGTCTACGTTGTTACTGTGACTTCTGCTCTTGCGTCGTCTCTTCTCTGGTTCTAGCTCTGCATTTCTAGTTGATCCTGAGTCTCCATGCTTGCCTCCTTTCTGATCTTGGCTCTCAGCTTCATGAGAGTTGGGAGAGAGGAGCTGGTGGTCACTGTTTGCTTCTGATACCACAGAGGTTAGAACTGGCATGTTGAGCTGCTGGTCAGAGAGAACCTCCTCCTCCTTACAGACATGTTGCTGTGGGAGCTCTGGAGGGACAGACGACAAAAGAAATAGGATACTGCTGTTATTGGAGAAAAGAAAAGAACACTTGCTCTGTTTTTCCTGAGACCATAGACTGTAAAAAATAATGGAAGGAGCTTCTGTGTCAGAAAAGTGGATCAAATGCTGAAGCTCATTAAAGCTGCATTCTCTCTAATTTTCAGCCGGACCCAAAAAGATTTTTATAGAAGTCCATATGAAAATGACCCTACTTCTCACTTAATTTATTACTCTGTAAACATTATCATAAGGACTTCATGGTCTTAATCGCTAGTTTGGTCCCATTTATTTTATGCAAAATAAAAGATTAAGCAGAGGATGTTTCAGGACCTGTCAAACAGGATAGAGGCTTTAATTATTGTAAAATCAAAAATATAAATCTGATGTGTTAAACAGATTTGGCCCACATAGTACAGGGATAAACTGAATAGTCCAGGTGATATGTTCACTTTTTCATAAAAGCATTGAATTTGTACACTTGTACAGTTTGGGGCACTGAACATTTTCAGAAATGGAGCCATCGCAAAAATGCTTTGTGGCGGCCATTTATCTTTCCGCTGTAACCAGATTATGTATTTTGCATCATATCTCCTGAACCAAACATGAAAACACACAATAGGTAACGTCTACCCGATGTTTTTACGGGTCAATGATTAGTTGGCCCTAAGACCTATAACTGAATAGATATTTATTTATTAAATATTAGGACCAGTTGTTGATGTGTTATAACTTAGGGCCCTCCAGTTTGGGAACCACCGTCATCAGGGTTAATGAACAAAAGGATTACGTGTTTAAAACTCTTCACCACTGGTTCACAACAACCTTTTTAGTCTGAGGTTCCCCCACAGTCCTGTCAGATGAGCTCACGTACCCCTTCATCAATTCCCAAAGTATGCAAAGAAGTGACTCTTGTTATGGTTTGATACTATAAATTAAATGTAATTGAATACCTCAGTAAACACAAAGAGTTTATGGGCTAAATTGCTAGTTCTATGTTGTCTTCAATACAGCAGCATGATGTCAATTTAGTAAATTATGGCCCCATTTATCTAAGAATAGACTATAAAGCAGGGGATGCTTTAGGACCTGAAAATCAGGACAGAGGCTCATATTATATCATGTAAAGTTAAAAATGTATGTCGGATTTGTTTAAACAGACTTGTCCAACACAGTACAGGGGTAAAGTGAATAGTCCAGGTGATATGTTCACTTTTTCATAAAAGCACTGAATTGGTACACTTGTACAGTTTGGGGCCCTGAACATTTTCAGAAATGGAGCCATGGCAAAAACACCTCATGGTGGCTATTTAACTTTCCGCTGTAACCAGATTGTATATTATGCATCATATCTCCTGAACCAAACATGAAAACACACAATAGGTGCTGTCTACACCAGTGTTTTGATGGTCAACGATTAGAGTGGACCAACAAGACACTACTTTGTCTGAAAAGTTTTCCACGTTTTGCAAGAATATGGCTTCTCACTTTTATGGATTGTCAAATGCCTTTTTAATACTGAAACGTCAAATAATGTTTTCTCACAGAGCTTGCAAATGTACGACTTATGACCTGTGTGGGATTTCATGTGGACCAACAAGCCATTTTTTGTCTGAAACCTTTTTCCACATGTTTTGCAAGAATAAGGCTTCTCAGCCTTTCCCACATTTGTCACATATGAAAGAGGTTTTACCTGTTTGAGTATTAGGGTGAATCTCTGACACGTTAGTGTTGTCTACGTTGTTACTGTGACTTCTGCTCTTGCGTCGTCTCTTCTCTGGTTCTAGCTCTGCATTTCTAGTTGATCCTGAGTCTCCATGCTTGCCTCCTTTCTGATTTTGGCTCTCAGCTTCATGAGAGTTGGGAGAGAGGAGCTGGTGGTCACTGTTTGCTTCTGATACCACAGAGGTTATAACTGGCATGTTGAGCTGCTGGTCAGAGAGAACCTCCTCCTCCTTACAGACATGTTGCTGTGGGAGCTCTGGAGGGACAGACGACAAAAGAAATAGGATACTACGGTTATTGGAGAAAAGAACAGAACACTTGCTCTCATATTTCCTGAGACCATAGACAAAAAATAATGGAAGGAGCTTCTGGGTCAGAAAAGTGGATCAAATGCTGAAGCTCATTAAAGACCCACTCCGATGAAAATCATGTTTTCCTAGGTGTTAACATTAGCATTTTTCTGATGTTAGAGGACATATCTTGAGAAAAATAAGCTCAAAGTTGTATTTCTGAGTATTTCTGCATTCAAATGTCTGTGAATCAGTAGCAGACGCTAAAATGCTGGCTAAAATAGACTGGAGTTGTGATGTAGTAACTCCACTGGGCGGGGCCACAAGCTCATACTCCCCCCACGTCCCGCCCGCTCAGGTTCTGAGAAGTAGAGAAGACGATGGCGGATCAACACCTATGTGCGGTAGCGGGTTGCAATTCTAAGAGGAGAGATAGTGGTATTAGCTTTCATGCTTTACCAAAACATGCTGCTGTGAGAGATAGATGGATTACGTTCCTTGGTCACGGCAATGTTAAAAACCAAACATCGGTTTGCGGTCAGCACTTCACAGAAGACTGTTTCACCAACTGGCAGGAGAAACAAATGGGCTTCGTCAGTAAATTATTTTTGAAGCCGGATGCAGTGCCTTCCATCAAGACACCATCAACTGGACAGCCTGTGTCTTTACCGGTAAGTTTATTTTTTTTTTCTGTCGGGAGCTAGTTCAACGATCCCGCCTGTTTGCTAGCAGAGTCCGGCCAAAGTGGCGCTTTTCTGTCAGGAGCCAATTCAACGATCCCGCCTGTTTGCTCATTACATCAGCTAACGTTACCTACCGGGCAAAAACGCCAGCGCTGCATTATGTGGCAACTCTCTGTTAACTTAGGTTCATCTGTGTTAAAGCGATGTAGATTATAATGTAATGTAATGTAATGCGTTTTACAGGGGCTTTTTTGAAGTTTTGTTTTGAATATGTGAATGTCACAGATACACACACACAAGCCGTTGCATGGCATTGTGAACCGAGCTCCGTGGCGCTGAAATTCGAACACATGCTGTAAGAAATAAGTCACTTTTCACCGTCTATCAATTGTCATCTAAATGGACTGTAATATGTAGTCATAGTAATACATGTCTGTTCATATTTAAAATTGTCATATTACAGCTATCCAAGTCAATCCATCCACCAGTTCCTTTGGAACCAATACTGAGGTGAAAGCAGAGTTTGGAGGATTTACTTCAACACCGGACAAGACAAGGCCCCCACCTTTGAAAAGGAGACGCCTTGAGACATTGCTGGATGACACAGAGGATCTGGATGATGCTGAGGAAGAACCAGTTGACAGTTCTCAGTCAACATATCACCCCAGCATGTTTTCTTTGAGTGACTCAACCATTGTCAGGTGATCACTTACTTTGTAGTCGAATTGCTGTATTATGTTTTATGAAAAGAGAGATGAAGTAATATAATATATTTCATCCTCCACCCACCCCACAGCCCTCCAACACCAATACAAGATATTGTAAAATATCTTGTATATGAAGATTGCCTCCTTGCTCTGTTCCATGACTGTCCAATCTGTCAGCGGACATGTGAGCTGGAGAAGTATGTCAGGGGAACATTTTTGTCAATCAGACAGAAATGTCCTTTCTGTGACTATTCCAGGCAGTGGAAAAGTCAGCCGATCATCGGCAGCACCCCAGCAGGCAACCTGCAGTTATCTTCTGCAGTACACTTTACTGGCACGTCATTTAGACAGATCAGCAAAGTAAGTAACCGTACATAAATGTGAATAAATGTAGCAAGAAGTGGATTCAAATATACAGCATTAATGGACGTATGTGTGTGTAATTTCTGTCTAATTTCAAAACATAATCAACTCATCAAGATTTGGTTGTGTTACAGGTTCTGTCTGCACTCAAAGTCTGCAACATAGTAGAGAGCACATATTTCCTCCATGCCTCATCATTTATGGAGCCATGTGTTTTCGCTGTGTGCAAGCGGACCCAAGCAGACCTGATCCAGGAAACAAAGAGTAGGCCTGGGGGAGCCGAGCTTGGGGGTGACATGAGAGCCAACAGCCCGGGACACTGTGCAAAATATGGCTCTTACTCAATGATGGACCTCAACACGGGAAAAATTATTGATGTCCAGTTGGTGCAGGTGAGATTATGGCACATGCCCACTTAGTCCAAAAGGTACAGGATATTGTCTTGTACTTTTGTGCATTTTTTGTTATTTAATTGCTTGAGGATTGAGCACCCATTCACACTTTGAGGGTTGAGGCCGTTGGACTACATACACACATTGGACTAGGAGCGCAATGAAAACATTTAATTTATTTCTGAATTAGATTTTATTCATTTATGCTCATGTGCAAAACCTGAATAATTCACAGTTTAAAATCAATCTATGAAAATAAATGTCACATGGTGAATATGACAGTCTGACCTTCTGCATTAATCATTTATTTTAATATCTCACCTATGACAGAATGTTGATGTGAAATAGAAAAAAAAACCATGAGTTTGTGCAATATTGTTTTCTCTAACCCCAGAGTAACGAATGTGACAGAAGTGCCAAAATGGAGAAAGAGGGCCTGATTAGGAGTCTCGATTTCCTGGAAAAATCTGCTGTGAAAGTTGCATCAATTGTTACTGACAGACACTCTCAAATCCAGAAGTTTTTGAGAATTGAGAGGAACGATATTGAGCACTTTTATGGTGTTTGGCATGTTGCCAAAGGTGAAGTAAATTTAAAAAATTGTTATTCACATGGTTCTTGAACTTTGATATACACGGTCCCAAGTAACAAACTTCCATTTGCTCATTCTCGCCATTCAGGTGTTTCGAAGAAAGTAGAGGCTCTGGCAAAGATGAAGGACTGCAATGAGTTAAAGAGATGGCAGCAGAGCCTGGTAAACCATCTGTACTGGTGTGCCATCTCTTCCTCATCGGGTGAAGAAGCGGTAGCTAAGTGGACATCATTCAGTAATCATGTCCAGAACATCCACAGCCATGACAACTGCACCTGCACCCTGCCTTGGATGGAAGCCGCCCCAAAAAGTGGTTGAAATCAGGCAAGTGTACCGGTATCCATGCTTTTGTTTGCTATAAATAATACATATCAACATTAATTTGCCAACTTGTTTGTGCTATTGCACAACTTTCCTAAAAGTGATATTGGATATGTGTATGGAAAAAGAATATTCTAATATTAATGCTATCAATATTTTAATTGCAGCATCAACGGCTTTGTTTAAACTGCAGAGGATTGTGTCAAACAAATACCTCTTAAAAGGTGTGGCAAAACTCAGCCCAAAGCACCAAACATCGGCCATTGAGGGTTTCCACAGCGTCATTCTGCGATTTGCCCCCAAAAATGTCGTCTTCTCCTACAGGGGAATGCTATGCAGGTAAACAGAATAGTCAATTTATTTGTTATTTGGAAAAGCACACACCTGTCTCTCACCTATATTCTTAGTTGAATCCAGGTTGGAATTTATTCATTTGTTTTTTTTGGATGGCCATTTTATATATTTCTGATTTCAGGTTGTATCTCGCTTCGCTGCATTTTAATGAAAATGGAAACAGGGAACATCTGACGTCTAGAGACGGAACACCAGCATACAAGATCAAATACCCCAAGCACAAGAAAGGAAAACACACGATCCAGCCACTGAAGAAAAAACCATCATATGGTAGATTAAAGACATATCAATAATTGTTTTATTTTTATTTATTTTTTTGGTACATACAGATTAATGATTATCTTTTCTTCCCAGCCTATGTGGACAACCTAATGCGCGTCTTCTTCGACGAGGTGCTGCATGAACCTGCAAAATTCACTGTTGAGCTTCAGGAACTGAAGATCCCAGACACCCTGTGTTCTCAGTTCCACAGACCAGACAAGCAAGAGGCTGTTGCTGCCTATGTATCTCGCTTCAGCCACTGATGCACTTTATTTATTTTGTGTCTTGGCAGACCTCAAACACAAATGACATGGCAGTCCATTCTTTCTGGTTGATTATTTTAATTCATATGATGTTTAATTTCAATCATTAACAGACAGTGCCTGGAGTCAGGGTCAGGACAACACAGAGAGGATATATATCTATATCTATATATATATAGATAGATAGATAGATATAGATAGATATATAGAGATATATATATAGATAGATATATAGAGATATATATAGATATATATATATATAGAGAGAGAGATCTAGTGAGAGAGAGAGAGATCTAGTGGTGTAAGAAGCCAACATAATTTCCCTCAGGGTCTGGATACTGCTGGCGGATTCTGACCACGACACAGGATGGGATCACTATCCTACTGCCATGGCCCAAGTACCCCCACACCCAGCTGACAAACTGGCGGTAGGCCAGATACCTCCTCTGCCTGTGAAAAAAATGCAAGATTATAACTACTGTATATACTTAAATGTATACTTTAATAATAATAATAATAATAATAATAATAAAATGTGATTACTGTTTTAGTAAATCATTATTTGTTGCAATATTTTGTACTACAAAAATCTGAAATGCAGACACGATGTGGGATCTTGTGATTTCTCCTACGCATCTTTTGATGTGCACAAACTGTATTTTAGTATTATATATTTTATTACTGTATAGGGAACAGTATTTTACTTAGGCATTATAAACATTTATCAGCAAAGGGCCGTGGAGGGCTCTGAAAATATTTAGGGCGTTCTCAAGTGCAAATTCATCCAGGCACACTGGCTCTTATCCTGGGTGAAGACTCATACAGGTAGGAGGCTGCAGTAGAGCCCTTAGTTTGACAACAACCTAAAAGTGGAAAAATACCGACAGCATCAATTATGTGGACAGTGGCCTATATTGGAGACAAAATAATTATCAATACAATTGTAAATAAGTAATTTATAGCATCATATAATCTACCTTGGGTATTTCCCAGCAGCAAATATTCTCAGAAGCAATGGGCATTGTAATGCATTTACCACATGAACACCTGATGGGGGAGGGGTGGAATAATAAATACATGCACAATTTAACTTTAAACTTAGGTTTTCAATGTGCTCTATAAGTAAACTTAAATTTAGATTTGATTCTGCAGCACTATGATTTATTCTTTGTGTGATAGCTATGAAAACTTCAAAAAGGCTAATCTGACTAAATGTTTGGAGCATGTCCACAAACATATTTATTTACTAACTATGTTATTAGGAGTTATTGGCCTGAAAATAGTCAATTCAAGAGATTACAAAAACAATACCATTCTGATACATCCACTTGTAGACGACTTGGACTATGTACGTCCTCTTGTTCATCTTGTTCCTCGTCCGAGCTGGCATCTGGCTCAAAACTGTAGGGCTGGATAGCTCCAATATTGTTCTCCATTTTTGTTGCAACGGTAATGACAGGTTGGGGGTGAAAAGCTAGGTGACAGCTAGCGGGAGGGAGAGAGAGCTCTCAGCAACGAGGAGGGGGAGGGTCGTCTCCGTGCCAACGGCTCCGCCCACAACGCAGAGGCGAATTGCTAATGAGCTACTGCCGCTCTGCTGAAGCGAAGTCCCAGAAAACGGCACAGGTTTTGTGATTTTGGCTAAAAATGGCATAATCATCATTTAAAGACCACTGAGAATGTTTAAAAATAGCTCAAAATATGATCGGAGTGGGACTTTAAAGCTGCATTCTCTCTAATTTTCAGCCAGCTCCAAAAAGATTTTTATAGAATGTAATGTCCATGTGAAAATGACCCTACTTCTCACTTAATTTATTACTCCGTAAACATTATCATAATGACTTTATGGTCTCAATCACTAGTTTGGTCCAATTTATTTTATGCAAAATAAAAGATTAGATTAGCAGTGGATGTTTCAGGACCTGTCAAACAGGATAGAGGCTTTAATTATTGTAAAATAAAAAATTTAAATCTGATGTGTAAACAGATTTGTCCCACACAGTACAGGGATAAACTGAATAGTCCAGGTGATATGTTCACTTTTTCATAAAAGCATTGAATTGGTACACTTGTTCAGTTTCAGATTCAGCAACTGCACGGCCTATTTCTCGCTTAAAAGGTTTTCAGAAACACGTTTCAGTGAACTATTTTTGGAAAATACAAGATCGTATTCAGAACGAGACACCATTAGAGTCGGTTTTGAAATTCGGGATCAGCCAGATCCACGTGAAGCGTTCGTCCAATCAGCTGCCATGTGTTGCATTCGTCACGCTCATTATTTCTGGTGTTTTAACATAGGTGTCGAAAGTGGGCAAGTTAGTGCACATTAACGGAACTGACGAACGATGCACACGCGCTCTGAACGGAGACAAGCGAACCGAACGGTTCAGGTGTTTTTTCATGAACCGTACCACCCCGAATATCTATCTGTCCCAATTGTGTAATTATTCATTATATAAAAGTAGATATTGTTATTTTGTCATACTTGTTGAATTGTAAATGTTTAGGTTGGTTTGGTTAGCAATCCTACTACTACAGTATATCTACCTAAAGTGAGGCTGAATCTTTTAACCATTAATCCATTACTTTCAGCTAACCATTTTAACTGATTATGCAGTACTTTCTAGGGGTGCACTGATCCGATATTAGGACCGGATATCTGGCCTTTCTTAAACCTTTTAGTTTTCTAGCCATCCCACCACTTTTCTAACTGCCCCCAACTAATGGGAAGGATGGCAGGTGTGATAGGCTAGCCCATTGATACCAGTGTTGGGCAAGTTAATTCCAAAATGTAATACATTATTGATTACTAGTTACTGTCATCTGAGAGTAATTAGTTATATTACAATATTACTGTCTCTGAATTGTAATGCTTACACTACTTTTGCGTTACTTTCACCAAAATAGAAGCAGAAGTATTCTTGGCAGGTAGCTTGTGAATTTCACCAGGGGTCAACAAAGTCTCATCTTTATCCACTTTAATACATCATAATTTATTCATATTATTTTGTAATATTAATCTGACGCTGCAAAGTATCTAAAGCTATAAAATAAATAGTTAAGTAAAACGTTCAACAGCCTACTTGACTCTGAATTGTGGTGGACTAGAAGTAGCCTAATAAGTAGGAGAAAATTAAAAATACCCTATTAAAATTGAATCAAAGTAGCCGACGGAAGGCTATAGTTACTTTTCACCGCTGATGAAATGTAATACTACGTGTAGCAAGACTAAACATTAATTCTCGACATGTTATCTGTCAGTTGCTCGGTCACACTGCTGTCGGCACTGACAGGACACAGATGTTTTCAGTTACTGTCTCTGGTTCTGGTTCTGACCACGGGAAACAGTGACGGGACAGCTCGCTTCAACGCAGCGGAAACAACTCAGGAAAATAATGTCTGTGTCGCAAATGTATCCGTCTCTGCAGTCATTTCAACCACTGAATTATAACGCGTTACTCCCATCACTGAAGGACACTATGAGCGCTTTTTTCTTATCATACATTTATTTTTAATATCATTATCTTTCAGGGGGTGGGGAGTATTTGTTTAAGGGGCTGTGTTTGTTACCTGTTGCCCCTTGGTGACTAATGTTGATGTCTGTCTTGCACACGGTGCAGAACGGGTGAGGAGGTTCTATATACTGTCTCTGTGAGGTAGCCTGGACATGTGGAGGCCTGATGAGGTTCTATATACTGTCTCTGTGAGTTAGCCTGGACATGTGGAGGCCTGATGAGGTTCTATATACTGTCTATGTGAGTTAGCCTGGATATGTGGAGGTGTGATGAGGTTCTATATACTGTCTATGTGAGGTAGCCTGGACATGTGGAGGCCTGATGAGGTTCTATATACTGTCTATGTGAGGTAGCCTGGACATGTGGAGGTGTGATGAGGTTCTATATACTGTCTATGTGAGGTAGTCTGGACATGTGGAAGTGTGATGAGGTTCTATATACTGTCTATGTGAGGTAGTCTGGACATGTGGAAGTGTGATGAGGTTCTATATACTGTCTATGTGAGGTAGTCTGGACATGTGGAGGTGTGATGAGGTTCTATATACTGTCTATGTGAGGTAGTCTGGACATGTGGAGGTGTGATGAGGTTCTATATACTGTCTATGTGAGTTAGCCTGGACATGTGGAGGTGTGATGAGGTTCTATATACTGTCTATGTGAGTTAGCCTGGACATGTGGAGGCCTGATGAGGTTCTATATACTGTCTATGTGAGTTAGCCTGGACATGTGGAGGTGTGATGAGGTTCTTTATACTGTCTATTTGAAGTATCCTGGACATGTGGAGGCAAAGCCATCTCTCCCGTTAATAAATCCCTCCGAACCTTTTTTTGAGGCGGTTCAGCCGTGGCATGCAAGCCTACAGTTCTCCGGACAGCCTGGCTTGCAGAATTGAATTTAACGCGCAAAGCATTTGGCTAGGAGCAGGCTAGGAGGGGCAGGTGGGCGGAGGGTTAAAATGCAGCGCTCTGATTGGCCGAAAGCTTTTCACTCCACTGCTCAGCGGCAGAATCAACGTCATAGATGTAGATTGCATAGAAACTGAAACCAGAGAAATGTGAGATGCAACAAAATGCGTACCTTGAGAGCAGCGAATCGTACAAGCGTACTTAATGGTCAAAATGCGTGCAGAGTACAAAAAATGCATACATGTTGGCAGGTCTGAGTTTGTTTTTTTTTTTTCCTCCATCGCAGCACCGGGAGCCCCATTACCTGCGTACCCTTCTCACTCATGGTAGGAACTTTATAACAACAATTAATAACCCACAACTAACTCTCTTTAAAAGGATAAAACACCATAGCATATAACAATTTGTGACTTAAACAGTTTCTAACACTAATAATTTTACATTTACAAATCTACACCGCCAAACAGCATACTGGTTAACATTATAGCTGCTAGCCTAGCTAGTGTAGAAATATATTGGGTTTAGAATAAGAATGTCCTGTAGCCTGAGATGGCCTCGCTGTCTCCTCCTGTCTGGCATGTGTAAGATAAGACGGGTTCAAATTTAGTGGAGCAAAAGTGCTCCTGATTAGTTTAATAAACAATTGGAACAGAATGCACCTAATGAAATCTCTTAAAGGAACAGACAATCTCTAGCGCGCAACTTCTCTATCTTCTCGGAGACAGAAAGTCTGAGTGATATCCAACCAATTGGTGGCCCACAAGAAATGGCGGGAAGAGGAATCTGAAGATGAATAAAAGAATAGGGAAAAAGAAGGTCCGGCGTCAGACCCTGAAAGACTTTGTTGGTGGTTAGGGAGAGAAAGTCTCGAAGGAGCGGCTGATCCATATGCATATGAAAGATTTGTTTGCAATATCATTTTACTAAAGATTGTTATAGTTTAACTGAATGAATCCTGAGTATTCATTTCTTGGTCTGCCTTTCAACGAACACAATAAGTAAAGGGGAAACTTTGAGAAGTGACCGGTGGTTCTTAAAAGACTCTGGCTTTTTGAGCCAGAGTAGAATCGGTCGCTTTTTTTCCTACACTAGCCAGGTAGCATAACAGTCTGTTAAGCTGGGAGAGGCTCCGGTCGCTACTGCACATTCAAGAACCGAGAAGAAAGTTAGAGGATGAAGAAAGACCGGAGATACATCAGACCAGCTCAAGAGTCAGCCGTCTGTTGTTCCCAAGTTTTTTGTTTCTAAAAAAATCGGACACAATTTAGCCACTGTTGTTGCCCGTCGCTCTAACGTTACTCGGCCGTGCTAACGTTACCGTGCTAACGTTACTGTGCTAACGTTAAAGACATGTCACTTCAAACATGCAGCGGAGAAACATTATGAACGCAATCCACCTCCGGTCCCGCTACAGATCGTTGAGAAAGACGGTTCAGAGCAATGTATCAAACACTGGATTTAAGATGTCTCGCCTCGCTGAAATACGTCCTCCAACCTGCTAACGTTATTCAAACAGCGAAGGAGGCTGACAGCGGAGCTCCGTTCAGTCGCCCACTACAACAACCTAACTTACCTGTGGACAAGGTAATGTCTATACAACTAGCTTACAACTATTTGGTTTTGAAAGGAAAACAATGTTAAAGTTGTTTGTATGTGTAGGCTATTCATTCAATTTGAGTTTACTTTACTACTTTGCAGTTTGCACAATAAAAATAGTTTAGATTCTGTAACTGTTTCATGGACTCTCCTTCATATAAAGTTATTGTATAATGTCATAGAGGAAAATCCTTTAGTAATAAAAGCTTTTAGTAAACATGATGACATTAACATGTTTTTTTGACATTCTATGTATTCTTGACAGTAGAATAAGCCATTATAAACCTATATAAAAGGTGGCCCATTATTGAAGGCCCATTATTGTTATTTATTTAAATTTATTTTAAGAAGTTTGATTACATTATATTTTCGATTTGAATGCACAATTGTTTCTTAAATAACAAATAAATAAGATTTCAAAACATTACATCTATGGTATTTTGTCTTAGTTAGGAAAGTAATGTTTAGTTAGGAAGGTCTGGTGCCTTTAGTCTCTTCCACATGGTGGGAGGAAGGTATAAGGTGGAAGGTATACAGTTTATTATTAATTCAGCAACGGTATCGGATAAGTATCGGGTATCGAAAGATACACAAAGCCCTGGCATTGGTATCGGGACTGAAAAAGTCGGATCGGTGCATCCCTAGTACTTTCAGGTTACTATTACAACCCTTTCTCCACTTCTTTTAGCTACTCATTACAACTATTTCGTAATACTTATTACCAGCTATTATTTCTACTATTTATTCATTATTTTTAGCTAAACTTGCTCGCTTGCTTTCTAGTCTTCATTCACTCCTAAATAACTGCACCCTGTTTACATGTTACAGCTGGAATAGACCCGGGTTCGATTCCTACTGTGATACATCAACCAATGTGTTCCTGAGCAAGCCACTTAACCCCTAGTTGCTCCAGAGGCGTGCAACCTCTGATACATACATAGCAATTATAAGTCCCTTTGGATAAAAGCGTCAGCTAAATTACATGTAATGTGATAATTAATATTCTATCAAATCATAATTCTCAACATCATTAAATCAGCTCATTGTGAGACAGACCAACCTTTCAAACACAAGGTAGGAGCTGCAATCACTTTTTGAGTGGAAATGTGCATTTTATGGGTTGTATTGGTCATTTCAATAGGTATATTATAGTGCTGTCAAACGATTCAAATATTTAATCGCGATTAATCGCATTAATGTCATAGTTAACTCACGATTAATCACAATTAATCACACATTTTTATCTATTCTAAATGTCCCTTGATTTCTTTTTGTCCCATTATGTTTTTTCGTTTTAATGCTCTTATCAACATGGAAAAGTGGATCGGTTTGCTTTGTGCAAATGTTTTTTTATTGAAAACAACATTGGCATATACGTAGTGTTCAATTTCACACTAACATTCTCACTTGGAAATAATAATCTGTCACATAATGTAACACTGTTACCTCCATTTTCTACTGCAGATAGTACTGCCTCATGCCTGAGGCGAGCGTGGCTGGTCGTCATAGCGACTATGGTTTCCCCCGACTCATTTCCTGTTTGTCGTTGTCCATAACCAACGTAAAATCAAGAAGAGGGTTAACTTTTCCTGCTACAGGTTTCCCACCGTGGTCAGAAAGAACAGAGGAGACACTTTGTTTCTCTTCCTGACTGTAGAGTCACTACTCGCTCTGAAGCTAATCGCCGTGACGAGCCTGCTAGCTACGCGGCTCGCAAGCCCAAACAAGTGTGTGCAGCCGCAGCGTGTGTCTGTTTTGTTTCCGGTCTGTGAAATTAGGAATCCCACAATCCGCTATCCTAACCACTCGAGGTGAAATGCCTCGAGCTGCTTCGTAGGGCGGGTCTTGGCGTGGCCATAGTGGGATTCGTAATTTTGCTTCCGGTCTAGCTAGATCCAAAAGATCGTTAATCCTTCTTTAACTGTCTATACGTTAATCGCATGATAAATACATTTTCACCGTTAAAATTATTTTGCGTTAACGCCATTAATAACGCGTTAAACTGACAGCCCTAGTATATTATCAACAGTTAAAAGGTTGTGGGTGGGCTATAATCTATCAAATATAAGCCTCCATCATTAAACCAATTTAACCATTTCCAAGGTAGGAGGATGGGTCTAATCAGGGCACAGGGCGCTCCTGCTGACAGTAATCACATGTTGGCACAACAGGGACTCCGTAGATATCTGTGGTTCTAACCAGGATTAAAATAATAGCGTGTAAACCAAGGAGGTAAGCGAGCGTCTGGCAAGCATAGCTTCTATGGTGCAATTTTGATGCAACATATCTTGCAATAAAAAGAATGAAATGTAGAAAACAGTAAAATCATAAAAGGTTACATAGAAACAGGAAGAGGAAATTGTCACACTACTACTGCGTATTAAAATCCATTCTAAACAGGTAGGTTTTGAGTTTAGACCTGAAAAGAGCAACATCTGTAATTGTGCGAATATCAGGGGGTAACTTGTTCCACAGTCTTGGGGCAGCAACCGCAAAAGCCTGATCACCCCATCGTTTGTACCTTGACCTCGGGACTTCTAAAACCAGTTGGTTAGAAGACCGCAAAGACCGGTTGTGCTCACGCAAGGTTAAAATCTCGGATAAGTACTCCGGGGCCAGGCCATTAAGGGCCTTAAAAACAAACCATAAAATCTTAAAATCTATTCTAAAAACGCACAGGGAGCCAATGTAGAGTTTAAAGACTCTATTTGTCCATGGTTTATTTCTACATTGTATTCACAATGTATAAAAGGCTCCATTACCTCGTAGCTCACGTTATGGCTCCGTAGCAGACGCTTTTATAACAATAGGCTAACGATTGGGTCATAACCACGAGACTTACTGTCACACAGTAGAGGAATTACCGTATAGTACAGGAGAAGCTCACAGGCAGTTTGGACTTCAATTAGCTGTTTAGGTTTAATTACTAATGTTAACTAGCATGTTAGTGATCAATAATTACTAATTTTAACTAGCATGTTAGTGATCAATAATTACTAATGTTAACTAGCATGTTAGTGATCAGTAATTACTAATGTTAACTAGCATGTTAATGATCAGTAATTACTAATGTTAACTAGCATGTTAGTGATCAATAATTACTAATGTTAACTAGCATGTTAGTGATCAGTAATTACTAATGTTAACTAGCATGTTAGTGATCAGTAATTACTAATGTTAACTAGCATGTTAGTGATCAGTAATTACTAATGTTAACTAGCATGTTAGTGATCAGTAATTACTAATGTTAACTATCATGTTAGTGATCAGTAATTACTAATGTTAACTATCATGTTAGTGATCAGTAATTACTAATGTTAACTATCATGTTAGTGATCAGTAATTAGCCTGTGTCTATGTTATCTCCTTACATATACCTACACTCTCCGTCTCTGTGAGATTGGGAATGATTGAGATTTCTCTCTCACAGCTACCAGAAGACTTCACACTTTCAGACACGTTGCTCACGTCACATCTACGTCTTCAAGCTCAGTTGGAGGCTGCTCAGTAACACTCAGCCAGCACCGGGAAAGAGACTTCTGATATCCTCCACTGGTCTCAGACCAGAGATACGGGGTCTGCTGCTCCAGTATATATATATATATATATATATATATATATATATATATATATATATATATATACTGTCTATGATGTGAACTCACCTATCCTGTGTAACATATAGAACCAGGATTCAAATAGTAGCGGTTAAACTCACCTATCCTGTGTAACCTGATTTCTGGTCTCCAAACGCCATCCAACAGTCTGCGCTGCCGAGCGATCTCTTCCTCGTACTCGACGATAGTTTTTTCAACAACTCGGAATATTTGTTCAGCAGCAGCAGTTAGTCGCTCGGTGACAAACTCTCTCAAACACTCAACTGAAGACATTGTTGCTTAGTTCCAGCTGAAAGAATCATCTGCTCTACGACTACAATACCGTCTTCCAGCTCATTCAACAGCAGCATGCAGCTAACGCTACGGCCAGCAGCCTTGTTTACTTCCGCTGGCTGTCACACTCATTAAGGTCCGACGGGAAACGGGAGGAAGCTTTTCTTTCCGCTTTCAGCTGAGGGCATTTTATTCAAACTTGTGTGTTTAACATCTGCTCATTTCGGCAGTAGACCATACTGTCCGAACTGGATTGATATTCCGAGTCATATGTTTCATATTTGTCGAGTTGTGAAGGTTTTTCACTAATGTGTTCAAACTGAAAACTGAATTTGGTGAATCAGCTTTTCCTCAAAAAGAGAACGGGCTATTTCTGCTTAAATTAACGTGAGACAGTCGGGCCTTTTATCACATAAACACCTATGAGGAACATATGTGTACAAATAATTAAAGTTATGATGTTATTGTAGTAGTCTTTGTATCTAAAGTGTGTTTTCCTCTTCTCTCCTTCAGCAGTTCCCTGAGCGGCCGTTACAGAGCGGTCAGACAGCGACACTCAGTGGCAGCTTGGTGGAACTGCAGCTGCTACTTCTTCAGAAAACCAGCAGTCAGGGGGAGGGTTTCTCTTCCTGCTTCCTACAACAGTTCAACACCAAATAATGGCATCACATGACGTGTAACACTATAGAAAAAACGAATAAGCAGAGGTGTAAGAAGTCTTCCGATTATTTCAGGAGAAATACCAGTGTCATTTATAGTAATTTCAGAGTAACCCTGAAATCTGTCAATCAGCTGTACTAAAATACAAACATACCGTTTTTAGACTATGTATTAATTTCAGTGTATATCAAGCAACTTTTTCCAAATTGTCATAATTGTTTAATTACATTTTTAACACAGCTGGATGTTGTTCTGCTGAGTTCTCAAAGTGTAAATGAGGTAGGGTTTGAACACTTAGATCGGTTGTCATTTTATTCTCTAAAAAGAATTGGAACTAACCAGAAATTGTTTTGATATACTTTATTGTCCCCATGGGGGAATTTGACTTAAACCATCAACAGATATGGGCACCCAACACCAGCAAACAGATGACATGAAAGATAATAAACCAATACCCACCCTGAGACATTAATCAGTTTGTGGTGTTGTACTGCAGTACAGCCTCTAAGCTCTGCTTATCTTAGGCTCCTGTTTAAAACTCCAACCGATACCGATTTTGATGATACAGGAAGGTTCCCAAACCATGCAGTCATTCTATAGTTGGAAACATGTTCCAAAACAGCCTGATGAATAACTTTCAATCATTGTTCATTTATTAAACAAAATGCTGAACATTTGGCCACAATCTGCTCAGAAACAAAAAGGTAAAAAGGCACTTTAACATTCAATAGGATTTCTTAAACAGAAATAAAAAACAGTGATGTCAGTCACTCTGAAATGTAAATCCTGACTTCTTGTGCAGGAGGCTTCATGTAGAAGTATCAAATACTACTTGAGGTACATAGATTTAAAGTCCTTTAAACTTTAAACTAAAAGTGATTCTAAGATACTTTGTAAATTAGCATTTAGCAAAAACAACCATGAAGTTCACATCATTATTTTAACAGCCACTACTGTCCACTCACTGTGAAAATACTGTTAATAACAGAAGTAATAGTCATATGAAGAGAAACTTTACATTAAGATATTTACATCTCATCTTTGTTCAAAATATTTAACATTCAGTATCAGAGATGTAACTACTGTAAAAGTATTTCATTCAGTTCAACATGTCTCTACGAGAGTTTCAGCTCGACGGTTTCTCCTGTCTATGTTGATCCTCAGGTCACTTTTCCCACAATTGCTGCAAAAATGTTGCTCCTCACTTCTGAGGGTTCTTGTCAGTTTTGACCATGAACTACTAGAACTTTATAATCAAAATTCAAAGGATCAATATTAGATTAGATTCTATCCTCTGTGGGTTCTCATATGCTTTGTTAAACCTGAACCATCATAGAATCTTTTCCCGCAGGTCTTGCAAATGTACGGCTTCTCTCCTGTGTGGACTCTTCTCATGTGGACCAACAAGGTATTACTATACCCAAACCCTTTTCCACATGTTTTGCAGGAATAAGGCTTCTCACCTGTGTGGGTTCTCATGTGGACTTTGAAAGTAACCTTCTGTCTGAAATCTTTTCCACATGTTTCACAAGAATACGGCATCTCACCTGTGTGTGTTCTCATGTGGATTTCCAAGTTATCTTTACGTCCAAAGTCTTTTCCACATGTTTTGCAAGAATAAGCCTTCTCTCCAGTGTGAATTCTCATGTGACTTGTTAATGCTGAAGTGTCAAAGAATCTTTTACCACAGGTCATGCAAATGTACGGCTTCTCACCTGTATGAGTTCTCATGTGGCTTTTCAGGTTAGTTTTACTTACAAAATCTTTTCCGCATGTGTGGACTCTTCTCATGTGGTTTCTAAGTTCATCGCTACGTCGGAATTCTTTTTTACATGTTTCACAACAATAAGGCTTCTCACCTGTGTGGATTCTCAGGTGTCTCTGCAATGCTGATTTATACTTAAAGTCTTTCCCACATGTGTCACATATGAAAGACTTTTTACCTGTTTGAGTATTAGGGTGAATCTCTGACACGTTAGTGTTGTCTACGTTGTTGCTGAGACTTCTTCTCTTGCGTCGTCTCTTCTTTGGTTCTGGTTCTGTATTTCTAGTTGATCCTGAGTCTCCATGCTTGCCTCCTTTCTGATCTTGGCTCTCAGCTTCATGAGAGTTGGGAGAGAGGAGCTGGTGGTCACTGTTTGCTTCTGATACCACAGAGGTTATAACTGGCATGTTGGCTACAGACTCTTTCTCTGCTGCACTTAGAGTGTCATCATCAGGATTGAAGTTCAGAGTCTGACCTTCACTGTGGTCACTTTCCTCATAAGTAGGAGTCAACGTAAAGGGATCAGTCTCCTGCTTCAGTACAAGCTGCTCTCCCTCCTGACTGGTGCACAGTTCCTCCCGGTCCTCTTTAATCTGTGGAGACTCTGGGTCCTCTTGGTCCAGACTGGAGTTCCTCTCCTGAATACAGAGCTGCTGGTCAGAGAGAACCTCCTCCTCCTTACAGACATGTTGCTGTGGGAGCTCTGGAGGGACAGACAACAAAAGAAATAGGATACTACTGTTATTGGAGAAAAGAACAGAACACTTGTTCTCTTTTTCTTGAGAACATAGACTGTAGAAATGATGAACGGAGCTTCTGGATCAGATGATAAAGGGTGCCTTTTGCGTCAGTATCTGAATAAGTGAATGATAACTTATTAATGATAACGGGTTACCCAAGCATGTCTTCGCGGTGGACCATCAGTCCACCAAAAACTGATTGCTGTCTACCCTACATGCAAATAATGAAATGAATTGTACAGAAACACATGGTAGGAGAACGCCCAGGCTCTGGGGCTCTCCAGCATATTGATTTGTTGTTCACATGTCTTTGTTAATGTTACATCTCTCTCTCTCTCTCTCTCTCTCTCTCTCTCTCTCTCTCTCTCTCTCTCTCTCTCTCTCTCTCTCTCTCTCTCTCTCTCTCTCTCTCTCTCTCTCTCTCTCTCTCTCTCTCTCTCTCTCTCTCTCTCTCTCTCTCCCAGTTGCACACATGAGAGTAATCAGTGCTCAGGTAGAGTGGGGGACGTGATAAGAAGGCAGAGAGTGGAGAGCACACGGAGAGCACACTGGCAGTACACCAGTGAGGAGATTTCTCCTCATCTTCTTTTCTTCCACAAGCAGGTTTGTGTTTTCCCAACCTCCAGGCACATGTAGGTGCTGGAGTTTTGTTGTTTTAGGGGCCGTCCACACGGAAACGTTTTTTTGTGCAAACGCACATGTTTTACATCGTTTGGGCCGACCGTCCAGACGAATCCTGCAAACGCACTGCCTGAAAAGGCACTTTTTTGAAACCAGGTCTCAGGGTGAAAAAATCCAAAAACGGCTCTCGTTTGGCTTCGTATGGATGGTGAATACGGATCTGTATTGATGATGTCATCGCCACACCCCTCTTTTACACCCGGTCCCACGGCCGCTGACGCACACACAACTGCGGGGAAGCTAAACGAGCATGTCCCATCTCCATGGTTACACCAGCTCACTTCATCTAAATACTGTGTCTCTGCTCCCTGACCCTTCCCTCTGGATTCTACACAAGATATATTGCTAACGTTATGTAGCCAACGTTAAACATCGCTAAAGTAGCTGACTGCTCCAGCAGCGAAGTAACGTTAACGTTAGCTGCTATGGCTATCCGTTTATAAAGTGGAAGTAGAAAACTTATCAACTAGCTAGCTAATCTGTCGGCTTATCAACTCCTTGAACGGATTATAGTAACTTTTACCACGGCTTATTGTAGAAAGGCTACTGCAAGAAAAACATATAGATTATTAAAAAGACATCATTCATGGATCATTGAGGTTTGTTTGACTGCCGATGTTAGAGCTAGCGAACGTTAGCGCGCTAACGTTAGCTCGCATCTAGCGCGCTGCAATCATGCAAAATAAAAAGCAATCCAACAGCACATTATACAACGTAAACAAAGACATTTTCTTGCGGCGGCCTTTATAAAATGAGCAGTGGTGAAAGTTATTATAGTCCACGTATGTATTAAGAGAAAATTATAATCTAGCTAGTCATGTTATATGGTTACGATGGGAAGTGGAAGTGACTATGCTCTTCTTCTCCGTTTTTTGGTGAATTTCTGTAGCAGAAACAGCGCCGCCTATAGGCCTGGACTATGAAGTAGCGTATTGAGTCATTTGCAAGTGGATTCGTTTGGACGCAACTATTCTTGAAACGAATCCAGGGAAGACGGGTAAAAAAAGATCGTTTTGGTACGTGTGGACGGGGCCTTAGTTTATTGTTTTAGTTTGGGCTGGAGATTACCGGTGGTTCAGTTATTCGTTCTTTATGTTTGTTCTAGGATTAGTTTACCCTTTCTAGTTAGTTTAGGGGGAGATGCGGGGAGCAATGGCCCATTGCGAGGCTGGTCCAGCGTCTTCCCATCTTTTGTTCTGTTTGGCCGGGGTCTCCAGTCCTTTTTGTTTTTGTTTGTTTGTCACTTTTGGGAGTATTTATTATTTAATAAAGCTTGTTGGATCATTGTTAATTTGGTGTTTGGCATCCTTCTTTTTATATATGTTGCATCCTCCATTCCCTTTTGAGCCTTTGTTTGTTCCTTTTAATGGAGGCCGTAACAGTTAATAAGTTTTATTTCTACACTATTACGTAGAGTTAAAGTGGCCATATGTAACTTTCAGTTTGTGTTGATTCCAGCGGCCGCTTTGGACAAAAGTGGTAGTGTTTACCAAAACTACTGTCATCAAGTTTTCTTTCTTTACTGTGCTGTATTACCCTCTGTATTACCGAGGTTGTGTTACCAGGATGTTATAGAGTTGCGATGAAGGTTTTTGCTCAGACAGAAAATTTACAATAAGAGCTGCTTGTAGCATTCTCCAGAACCACTGTTCCCCCAAGATTACTCACAGAAGGACCACAAAGCACTGAATATGCAACCAGCCTACTACTGACTTACTGTGTACTAGGAATTCAGAGAAAAACATTGTACTACTACATTTACATGACAGAGAACACGGCAGATTCAGATTTTACTAACAAAATATTACAATTAAAATGTGGAGTAAACATACACATCTGCCTCATGGCGCTGCACCCCGCGCCACCCAATCCGTCCCGTTATGAGAGCCAATCAGCGGAAACCTGCGTTGATCAACCACCAGAACCGGACCAAGTAGCACAAACAGGTGGAAGGCAATGTAAATAAAAGAGAATTATATTCTTTTTGTTTAACTTTTTTAGTCTGACTGCAATATTGTTGAAAAAGACAGTGTGTAATGACGGCGGTGCTGTCTCGTCTCATCATTATTATCATTAACAATAAACAACCAAACCCAGGGGAGTCTGAACGAGGAAGAGAGCTCTCTTTACCTGACCCGGGCCTCGGGTTATTTTCCGCCACTATCCTCGGGCCGGGCCAGACCAGGCGCTCTTTTTTTTTAATTATTACTAAAGCCTAATTGGGAGGGGAGAAAGCTATGCCATAATCAGAAATATTATCTATATAGGGTATATTTAGGCCAAAGTAACAAATGTGTCCAAAAAGTCACACAACTTGGACTACTGTTACAAAATGCAACATGTGTAATGCGCGGAGTCTCCTCCTCTTGCACGCATCACAGGTCTGCGGCCTGTATTGTGGAGCTTAAGTGCAACATAGAGCTTGAGGATGTAAAGAAAAAAAGGAGAATTACCTTTGAGCAAGTTTGGAGGAAAGTTGGAGGTATGGAACCATTTTAAACAAGTCGTGGGAAGTGACAACATGTGTGTCGGCTTTGTCAAGTGCATTAAGTGCGGCACGCTGCTCGCCTATGACAGCAAAAACAGTGGGGAATGGATGATGAACAGACACATGAAGCAGGTTCGCTGTGCCAGAAAAGATAGTCAGCCTTCAACGTCCTCTTTTGTTACTTCTCCAAGCATAAGGGCGAGGCATACTAGGCAAGCCCTCATAGAGAGCTAATTTTTTTTTTTTACGTTTCTTCATCATCCATTTGCGATCCATTCCATTCTGAATAAACAAACAGCGCAGTTTACATGCTTCACTCTTGCATTATTCATTAAGATCATTTAAAACAGATTTCTGCAGTTCAAACAACTCTGTATTGTAGTTGAGAACGTCCGTTATAACGGCCCATGTATTAAAAAAGTGTCGGGTTGAACTCGGGCTCGGGCTGATAATTCCAGTTAATGTGTCGGGCTGGGCCGGGCTCGGACACAACGTGCACGGGCTCGGGCTGGGTCGGGCTTGATTTTTTGGGCCCGATCTAAGCTCTACCTGTCAGCTAGATGACGTTATGTTCTGCTGTATGCTTAGAAGTGGAGAATTTACAGCACACAGCAACTTTATATGATATACTGTCTGGCTTTTGTTTGATATCTGGAGTCGGCATGAATAATTTTATATTGAGTGGTCTCTTTAGAAAATGATCCAAGTAAATTTAAGCTAGACTTTTATTGTGAAGGGTAGATACAGAAGAGACAGCGCAACAGTTTAGTTATTGTCATTTAGGACATTCTACAGGAAATGTGAATGCATGCTTAGCAATGCTAACCACGGCACTGTGTACATTAAAATAGACCTGACCTGGTTTATGGGTGCTGTACGTGTTTTCAACTTAAACTTTGACCCTCTCACTGGGTTTTCACTTCAAAGTTAATTGGATTTTTTTGTCTCGTTCGTAGCTGTAGTATTAGCTGGTAATGTTAATTTAAGGGAAAGTTTTCAGATTTTCTATGTACTTTTGTATATGCTGATGAACAGCAGTTCCCGGAGGTCCGCATTTACCCTAAACAAACCAGAGACCTAGGGCATTTAGAAGATTAATAATGCTTTCCTATATATATTTACAATATACAGGGGGTTTCTGAGCAATTACCAGAACAGAAGGATGTAGAGAAGTGTATAGCACAGAATAGGGTTGTGCCGATGGACGATATCATCGTCCATCGTGATGGCAGGCCGACATCACGATGGAGAGCCACCATCATGTGTCGGTCCCCCCCCGTCACACTAATCCTAGTCGCGGGCGCTGGACGGGAAATTGACAAGTGCGTTGGTCTTAAACTAGCAAAGACACAAAGACAGGACATAGGGCTCCTTAAGTGGAAGCTACTTTTTCCCCCTTTACGTGCAACCTATTTGTGAAAAAGACCATCGCTATGAGCAGACTGGATTGGCTGCAGTGATACATTCTCTCTCTCTCTCTCCCTGTCAGTTGTAGCTCGCTCTACCTTCTAGTAACGTTGGACACATCGGTCTTGAGTGAGAGAAAAAAAAGAGTTAAAAGTGGAACGCTATCACACTTTCCTTTCTCCCCTCATTGGACTAAGTTTGTTGACACTACTCTGTGCGCGCATCAATACGTAAGTCTGAGGTCCTGTAGCTACGGGACGATGTTATGCAGGATTTATGAATGTACGTTAGCAACAGGCTAATTCACGAGGGTGCTATTTTATTTGTGAGCTAATATTGCGCATCTGTTCATGTGCGCTGCAAGAGTTATGTTTATGTTTATTGAATGCGTTATTCAGTGCAAATATAACCGTGAATGTAGTTTAAACTCAGTAATGATGGTATGTTAGGTTATTACTGTCGCTCTGTTGAAGGCAGATGTCCCACTGTACTGTCGTTAGGCAGATCACGGACATCTGATTGACTTTACTGCACCGTACTTTAGTGAAAGTAGGTCAAGTTGTAAAACCTACCAGCAGGGCACCATTTACAGAGGGCATTTAAATGTATCTCTAATCGTTTCTATGTTAACTGTTGGCCCATAGTAGTAGAAAAAAATATTTATGTAAAGCTACCCCCCCCACCCCCCGACGACGATATCATCATCCATCACGATGTTTTACTGTTAACATCGTCAACTGCCAATTTAGGGGACATCGCCCAACCCTAGCACAGAATATATCAAAATATAAAAATTCTTGTAAATGTACAGCTTCTCACTTGTGTGAGTTTTCAATTGGACCAACAAGCCAGTATTTTGGCTGAAATCTTTTCCACGTTTTGCAATAATATGACTTCTCAACTGTGTGAATTCTCAGGTGTTTCTTCAAACCTGAATTATACTACTAGGGGTGCACGATATAGAAAAAAATTTGATATTGCGATATCAATAATGAATATTGCGATATCAATGAATATTGCGATATCGATATTAATTTCGATTTTTTTAACATATGTAAAATTACCGAAGTTATGGGAAAACGCATCAAAATAGATTTCATACTTGCAAACTCAGAAGGGCTGAAAAAGACATCTATATCCCCACCCCCCTCCTGAGAAGGAAATAAAGGGAAACAACTTTCTCGGTGCTAAAATGAACTGAAAAATAATGTACATTTCAGTATTTTACAAAAAGGCCTTTTTCAGGGAAAAAGAAATGGGTTAACAACGTAAAGCTGTTCTGCAGCAATAGAGGTTGGTTAAGCTTTGAAAGTTGGTGCTACCAATTCCCCCAGGTGTTCTAACTTGTCTGGATTACTTACAACCCCCTCTGTTTGTATAAAAGTATTGTTGGAACACACTGTGGTACCGTACCCTCGTGAGCATTATTTGAACAGTATTGTACTGCAGAAAGTAGTGTGTTGCTATAAAAATGGCGGGAAAAAGGCTATTAACAATGGAAGAGAGACAGACCATCATAACACTTAAGAATGTTGGTCTTTCCTACAGAGAAATTGCGAAGAAAGTCAAGGTGTCAGTGAGTACAGTATTCTTCACTATCAAAAGGCACTTAGAAACTGGGAGAAACTCTGACAGGAAGAGGTCTGGCAGACCCAAAGCCACAACAGAATCAGAAGACAAGTTTCTGAGAGTCAACAACTTGCGTGATAGGCGGCTCACAGGACAACAGCTTCAAGCACAGCTTAATAGTGGTCGTAATAAGAAGTCTCAGTTTCAACTGGAAAGAGAAGACTTGGAGCTGCTGATTTGATAGGTCGAGTTGCAGCAAGAAAGCCATTGCTAAAGAACATTTTACAGTTGTGCATCAAATCGACGGCGCAGGGTCCGGCGTAGACGCAGAGGGGTCTGCGTCTACGCCGGACCCTACGCCGTAGCCTGATGCGCACCTCTCGAAATATGTAACTACACGTCAAGGCAACGCAGACCGCAAGGACTGTGATTGGTCAGTTAATACATCGTTTCCGGCGTGTAGCTTTTCCGGTTTTCCCGTCCCTCTATAATGCCATTGTTTTGCCCGGAGTTTTTTGTTTCGTAAAAACAACGATGGGTCAAGTTGAGGAGCGTCTTATAGAAGAAGTAAGAAAGTACGACCATCTTTATAACTCGTCTTCGATGCACTACAAAGATTGTCAGATGGCAAATAATTAATGGAGGGAAATTTCCCAAAATGTTGGAATGGACATGACGGAGTGCATGAAGCGGTGGAAAAGCATGCGGGACAAATTTGTTCGTCTCTGCAAAAAGCTGGCGCCAATAAGCGGTGATCCATGTGGCAAAAAGGTACCTGCGTTATACCATTTCCTGTCCTGGCTGGCACCCCATGTCAAGCACTGGGACACAGAGTCGAATTTCGAATCTAAGGTAAATATAAGTTCATTGTTTACCTCTGTTTTGTTTTGTGTGGGCTACTAAGCTAGATAGCTAACAATGCTATCAGGTTGTCCAAATACATGTCGCCATGGTACATTGTCTGTAACGTCTGTGTGCAAACAAAATGTAACATTACATCGCATGCTGAAAATGTTTCACACGTTTTGCAGGAATACGGCTTCTCACCTGTGTGTGTTCTCATGTGGATTTCTAAATGATCTTTACGTCCAAAGTCTTTTCCACGTTTTGCAAGAATATGGCTTCTCACCTGTGTGGCTATTCATGTGCCTATTAAATGCTGAAAGACGATAGAATCTTTCCCCACAGGTCTTACAAACGTACGGCTTCTCAGCTCAGATTCTCATGTGGACCAACAAGGTATAACTGCACCTGAAATCTTTTCTACATGTTTCACAAGAATAAGGCTTCTCACCTGTGTGGATTCTCAGGTGTCTCTGCAATGCTGATTTATACTTAAAGTCTTTCCCACATGTGTCACATATGAAATATTTTTTACCTGTTTGAGTATTAGAATGAATCTCTGACACGTTAGTGTTGTCTACGTTGTTGCTGCGAATTCTGCTCTTGCGTCGTCTCTTCTTTGGTTCTAGCTCTGCATTTCTAGTTGATCCTGAGTCTCCATGCTTGCCTCCTTTCTGATCTTGGCTCTCAGCTTCATGAGAGTTGGGAGAGAGGAGCTGGTGGTCACTGTTTGCTTCTGATACCACAGAGTTTATAACTGGCATGTTGAGCTGCTGGTCAGAGAGAACCTCCTCCTCCTTACAGACATGTTGCTGTGGGAGCTCTGGAGGGACAGACAACAAAAGAAATAGGATACTACTGTTATTGGATTAAAGAACAGAATACTTGGTCTCTTTTTCCTGAGACCATAGACTGTAAAAAAAAATAATGGACGGAGCTTCGGGGGGCCAAATAGTGAAGCCAATGCTGCAGTTCCTTAAAGTTGAATTCTCTCTAATTTTCAGCAGGCTCTAAAAAGAAGTCTGTTGACCCCATTTCTCGCTTAATTTATCACTCAGTAAACATTATCATAATGACTTTATGTTGTGAATCGATAGTTTGGGGGATGTTTCAAGACCTGTCAAACAGAATAGAGGCTTTAATTATTGTAAAATCAAAAACTAAATCTGATGTGTTAAACAGATTTGTCTCACACAGTACAGGGATAAACTGAATAGTCCAGGTGATAGGTTTACTTTTTCATAAAAGCATTAGATTGGAATACTTGTACAGTTTGGGGCCCTGAACATTATCAGACATGGAGCCATCGCAAAAATGCTTTGTGGCGGAAATTTATCTTTCCAATGTAACCACATTATGTATTTTGCATCATATCCCCCTAACCAAACATGAAAACACACAATCGGTGCTGTCTACCCCGATGTTTTTACGGTCAACAATTAGTTGGACCTAAGACCTATAACTGAATAGATATGTATTTATTAAATATAAGGACCAGTTATTGATGTGTTATAACTTGGGGCCCTCCAGTTTGGGAACCACTGTCGTCAGGGTTAATGAACAAAAGGATTACGGGCCCGATTGCACCCAGCGCAATTAACTTTGTACACCAACGCATGTATCATTCCTATTTTGCACACGACACACAACGGACTTTTCCCTCCACAGATGCACGTCGGTAAATTAGGGAATGTGTTTGCGCTCCCGGGGGCAGTTCAGCGAAAAGAGGAGGCGTGTTCAGGCGCATAACGTTCCCTGATGCTATTTGGCAGTTTGAGAAAACAATTCCGCCACTGACCAGGAAAAACCTGGTCTAAAGTCAGTAGCACGTTATTCAGATGCTATTTTGCTTGGCCATAATGTAGCGTGCGCACAACGTGCATACACCTTGCTTCCCTCATCTACACGGACGCAGCAGTTCCCATTTTTGCAAACCATACATAATTACAAGGAAAAATATTACTGAAAATGTGCTTCAGGTGTTTGGATAGGTCAGGAGGCACTTTACAGTACAGTCCTCAAAAAGTCCCAGCATGCTTTGTGGCTTTTTGTGTTTTCCACAACATTTCCATGAACCATGGATGTGTTGATGGCATAAATTAGTAAATATTATAGGACTTAAGGAGACGTGATGTTGAACTACGGTGGGATTGGACACTTGATGGTCCGGGAGTGGCAATGCGCAATGTGCTCCTGATGGAGCGGGTGGATGGCGATGGAGGAGGAAGGGGCACAACAGGAGCAGGTGGTGCGTTTGGAGGCCCACGCTCCATGGCTGCAGCAATCCTCTCCAGACTTGAGGAGATGCACCCAAGAGGCCGCAGCAACATCGCCACCCGGTCAACACGGCATTTATTACTTTGCTGCATCTCGGACAGCTCCCGCTGGCGTGCGCCAGGCAAATCCGCCGTCATAATAGCAATCCGCCATGGAACAAGCGCACCTGCACTTAAAGGGAATGTGAGATGATGCTCTCATTGGTTATTTTCACGTTATATCAGACCAACCCATTTTAGATTTGCGTCGGGCACAAGACTCATTTATCCCGCCGGTATAATAGCAACAGCATCCGAAATCTGCCCACAAAGCTACTTGCGTTTTGCGTTTCATACTTGCGTTCCAGATCGTTAAAATAGGGCCCTGTGTGTTTAAAACTCATCACCACTGGTTCACAACCTTTTTGGTCTGAGGTCCCCCCACAGTCCTGTCAGATGAGCTCACGTACCCTTTCATCAATTCCCAAAGTATGCAAAGAAGTGACTCTTGTTATGATTTGATATTATAAATTAAATGTAATTGAATACCTCAGTATACACAAAGAGTTTATGGGCTAAATCGCTAGTTCTATGTTGTCTTCAATACAGCAGCATGATGTCAATTTAGTAAATTATGGTCCCATTTATCTAAGAATAGACTATAAAGCAGGGGATGCTTTAGGACCTGAAAATCAGGACAGAGGCTTATATTATATCATGTAAAGTAAAAAATGTATGTTGGATTTGTTTAAACAGACTTGTCCAACACAGTACAGGGATAAACTGAATAGTCCAGGTGATATGTTCACTTTTTCATAAAAGCATTGAATTGGTACACAATTTGGGGCCCTGAACATTTTCAGAAATGGAGCCATGGCAAAAACACCTCATGGTGGCCATTTAACTTTCCGCTGTAACCAGATTGTATATTATGCATCATATCTCATGAACCAAAAATGAAAACACACAATAGGTGCTGTCTACACCAGTGTTTTGATGGTCAACGATTAGAGTGGACCAACAAGACACTACTTTGTCTGAAAAGTTTTCCACGTTTTGCAAGAATATGGCTTCTCACTTGTATGGATTGTCATATGCCTTTTTAATACTGAAACGTCAAATTTTTTTTCTCACAGATCTTGCAAATGTACGGCTTATGACATGTGTGGGATTTCATGTGGATCAACAAGCCATTTTTTGTCTGAAACCTTTTTCACGTTTTGCAAGAATAAGGATTCTCACCTGTGTGGACGCTGAGGTGTCTCCGCAATGCTGATTTATACTTTAAGTCTTTCCCACATTTGACATTTAAGTTTTTACTTGTTTGAGTATTTGGGTGAATCTCTGACACGTTAGTGTTGTCTACGTTGTTGCTGAGACTTCTTCTCTTGCGTCGTCTCTTCTTTGGTTCTGGCTCTGCATTTCTAGTTGATCCTGAGTCTCCATGCTTGCCTCCTTTCTGATCTTGGCTCTCAGCTTCATGAGAGTTGGGAGAGAGGAGCTGGTGGTCACTGTTTCCTTCTGATTCCACAGAGGTTATAACTGGCATGTTGGCTACAGACTCTTTCTCTGCTGCACTTAGAGTGTCATCATCAGGATTGAAGTTCAGAGTCTGACCTTCACTGTGGTCCCTTTCCTCATAAGTAAGAGTCAACATAAAGGTATCAGTCTCCTGCTTCAGTACAAGCTGCTCTCCCTCCTGACTGGTGCACAGTTCCTCCTGGTCCTCTTTAATCTGTGGAGACTCTGGGTCCTCTTGGTCCAGACTGGAGTTCCTCTCCTGAATACAGAGCTGCTGGTCAGAGAGAACCTCCTCCTCCTTACAGACATGTTGCTGTGGGAGCTCTGGAGGGACAGACAACAAAAGGAATTATGATACTACTGTTATTGGAGAAAAGAACAGAACACTTGTTCTCTCTCTCTCTCTCTCTCTCACCTGACCAATCAGTGTTGAGGGTTAGCGTGTCGAGCCTTCTGGCTCATCACTTGCACTCATGCAGCTGAAAAGGAAGGACTGTTACAGCTGGGACTTGACTTTAACACGTGGCCAAAGCACCTTGATATTGATTATATCGCCACCCTCTGGTTGGGATTTGTTATTTTTCACGTTTTACGTATGTGCGCCATTTTGTACCTCCGACCTCGTCCCACGAGATCTCGTGAGATTAAAATGTGACAAGACTTGTGACAAAAATTGTCTTGCGATATCGGTCACAAGTGCAGAGCAACCACCAGTAGGCGGAGTCTGACCTTGTTGGTCTTATATCACATCTGGCTTTGAAGAGTAGTCTGGCTCTCTAAATCAGCACTGAAGATACTCCACCCGTTCGCCAAAGTTGACTCTGAGTTCAGTTTTTCCAAGTAGTAGCAGAGTTGTAATTGTACAAAGCTGCCGACATTTTAAGCTGCAAACATGCTGCTACATCATCTCTGTAACCAACATCCAGTGTACTCATCGATTCCACGGAGCCAAACCGACACAAGGTACCGCGGGTTGTTTCGTTCTTTTTGTCACACAATACTACGAGTCGGAGAAAAGATGGATTTTTGTAACTTTTTTAGTAACATTTAGGATTCTATTCACCCAGTTATTGACATATTACACAAATATATTTCACAGTTTGATACATGAAAATTACGTTTTGATTAACGTTAGGCTACGGCTCTGCTTTCTGCTCCAGACTCGGCTTAAAGCCATTGTTGTCATATAGCAACCGAGCGTCTCTAGCCAATTTCAGCTGCACAAGCTCCAAAATAACTAATCAGGCGATATTTAACTCCTAATAAGACTGTAGAGACATGCCTATAGGTAACAGTATACAGTGCTATGTGTACGACTTCTTCATTTGGTTACAACAAAGACTAATGTGCTTAAAATTGTAGAAAACCACAATGTTTACTACGTGTGATGCACGACGTAGCCATCTTTGAAAGTGAACTCGGGGTCCTCGGAGTTCAGACGACTTGATGAGTCGTATATACGACCTCGGGGGCGTTCTTTTTGCAACTTCCGGTTCGTAACTCCACAAAACGACTCGTAAATCAACAAAAAGAACGCACCATAACGTCTGCTGCTCTCGTCCACCGCGCTGTTTACACAACTAGCTTACAGCATGCTACTCTGCTAATAGCGATATTTTACCAAGCTAAAACGAAAGCTGTCGGTTTGTAGTCTAACTGTTTATTAGTTTGCTACTAATCTTTGGAAACTTAGCTACTGCCGGAGACAAACCGGCTCCTCCCCCCCAGCATGGCTACTTAATATGCACGTGAATGACGTCATCATGCATTCTTTATTCTTTTTCCTCACAATAGATACATCTATGCTCCTAGTGTATTAGGCTTCTGAAAACGTGTCCCCCAGAACAGTGTAGTTGAATAGCCCTTCTGTAAGCTTTGTACAGTCACATTTACCCTCTGGTCAGTGAACAGCTCTTTTGCATATCCAGTGCAAAGAGCCAGAGGCAAGAAGGGGAATGGAGTGAAAAATATTAACATTTGGGCCACCAAAAATGTACTATTGTAATGTATTTTTTTTTAAGGGTCTTGGAATTTGGCAATACATTTTTTTGCTTTTTCTAAAAAAGGAAACCTGTCTTTTGTATATATACAAGCTACAGGTTTCCTTTTTTTTAGTAAACAGCAATAATAAATATTTACTATTGCTGCTTACTAAGTATTTCTTACTAAGTGTTTCTTATCCAATTACTCGATTAATCGATGGAATATTTGGTAGAATATTCGATTACTAAAATAATCAATAGCTGCAGCCCTAAACTAAAGTGTAAAAAATGACCAGCTAACATTATCAGTAAATATAAAAATTAAATAACTATTTACATATTAAACAAATTAGACTAAAAGATGATACAGATAAAAATGAAAATATTGTTGGACTATGCTGCTTCTGACACAATTTCAGGGTATTTATTAGGGCGGCACGATATGAGGAAAATATGCAATATGCCCCAACATTGTTGAATATCGCGATAAAATATTACTTGCGATAAACAGATTAAAATCTACTAATTTCTGTCTTTCTCGTGCTTCATATTCTGCTAAAATAGAACAAATTGCTCTTTGAAATTAAAACAAATGACAGGAAATTGTAGCCATGATGTGATCTGTCAATTAAATCAGTTACCAATTGTAGGCCTAACGGTTCGGCAGATAAAATTTACCCAAAATACTGTACTATAATCCATACAGAAAGTTACATGTACATGTAATCTCAACACTGTTTCCTCCTAACTCTTGTTAAATCATATATGACGCTAGATGTCTATCTTAAAGTAAATTCTTGTTCATTTTTGTTTTTTAGATCATTGTTCCTTTTCTTAAGTGTTTTCATCCATGTTTTGGCAATCCTAAACATGTTGTGTAATGTAACGTTACATGACCGGTTGCGCTCATTAAGATCTCATTTGAGCAGATTTCGTTTTAAACTACAACTTTGAGTTGGAAACTTGTACAGCCAATTTAATATAATTCCGGGTTTTATTCTGGCTTGAGTCCATAAATACAGTTAATGGATACAGGCAAAGAGAACTGAAGGCTTGGTTAACAAAAGGTAGCTCCGTTAGCGGTTAGCTCCAGTTAGTTTCAGTTAGCTCCGTTATAAAGATATGGAGCGGAGGAGACTGCAGAGGACTGGGGTAACAACCAGACTCTGATAAAAGGCTTTCAGGGAGCTTTCACAGCGATGTGGCTGTGGTCCTCCTACGGTTTTATTAGTACAGTTAATCCCATTGCAAGACCACTAGCAGCATGCTATTATTAACGATCGCCTCTGAGCCTGAAGTGCAGCGTCGATGCGGTCATGCGCGCGGCGCAAGACTTCACAAGGGGGAGGGGCTAGAGGCAGAGAGACTGAGGGAGCGCAAGGAAAGAAAAATGCAGGTGAACTAATACGCTGCATGTTTTAAATAGCGTAAAAAAAAGAAGACGAATAACGAAACGCAATATGTGGTGGCCGGTGTTGATTCTGTGACGCAGCGCCACAAATTAGTCTGGGAAACCCTGCGCTGGTACTGGGACTGTTGGGTTAAGAAAAAGGGTGTGGGGGAGGGGGGGGTAAGCACTTTTTATTTTACTATATCTCTATGCATAAATAATGTTTTCTACTACTATGGGTTAACAGTTAACATAGAAACGATCAGACATTTAAATGCCCTCTGTAAATAGACAGTATTACACGGCTATGCAGGGGCAGTAAATTACAACTTGACCTACTTTCACTTAACTACGGTGCCATAAAGTCTAGACTCAATCAGATCCCCGTGATCTGTGTAACGACAGTAGCCTACAGTGGAACGTTTGCCTTCAACAGAGTGACAGTAATAACCTAACATACCATCATTACTGAGATTAAACTACATTCTCGGTTATATTTGCACTGGATAACGCATTCAATAAACAGAAACGTAACTTTTGCAGTGCACATGAACAGATGCGCAATATTATCTCACACATAAAATAGCACCCTCGTGAATTAGCCTACTGTTGGTAACATACATTCATAAATCCTGCATAACATCAGACTTACTTATTGATGAACGCACAGAGTCAAAATTGTGATTTTCCCACCAAAGTAGCCTAAATTATGTGAGACCAGTGTGATGAATTTTGGTGACAATACTTCATATAGTCATACACCTATTGGAATTTATTTTTGAATGAAAAGTCATAGAAGTTTAGGTTCAGAGTATCAAGTATTGATTGATCATTATTTTAACAACATTTATATACATAAATTAAAAAAACAGGCCAAACTTTCTGGAGCTGACGCCAATATCTCTAAGATTTACTAAATATAAATCTGAATCTTTTTTGCTTTGGTTATATTTTCTTGACTTTGACTTATAGCTTGTTAGTGGTGTAGGCCTACATAAGATGTGGTTTACCTGCTATATATCCATGTTTCTGAATAAAGTTTGATTTAAAAAAAACAAATAACAATAATGAAGCCAGGGCTCTCAAGTCTCACACATTGGACGTGAGACACACGCATTTCAACCCGTTCACACGCCACACCTTGTATTTCTCACGCAGAGAAATTACCAGGATAACGCCCACTAAGTTGCGCCGCTATTTTTTAAACTGTGAAACAGGTAGAGGAATCATGTGAGTTCCCCATAGAGAGACCCATCATCGCCCATTTTGACCCATCTAGCAGTTCATCCAATAAGCAGCCCGAGGAAAGCTTTGAGTGAAAGCTTCTCAGCCAATCAGAGGCTTCTACCCCACGTGTGGACTCTTAAGCCCCGCCCACAGGCTGCGTCGTCACCAGCAAGTGATCCAATGAAATGAAAGACGTTTGCGCGCAAGCTTTTCAAGCAAGCTCAATGAGACAGACCCAGAGTGGAGCTGTTAGCTAATATGAAACGCAAAGCGAAGCAAAGCAGCTTGTTTTCATTTAAATTCAGCAAGAAACACTCCGAGGAGCAGGAGGAGGACATTTTTAGTAATGCCGTTACAAGTGACGGGTTACCATCCTGCTCGGCCGCCCTCTCCCCATCAAGTCCTCCCGTAGCCCCCCCCTCACACCAGCAAGGCAAGTACTGTCTTAACGTTATTAGTGTCTGGCTGTCTGAATGCAGGGGGAACCTGAATACATTTTTTTTGGCTTATTGTAATTGGCCCGTCCAGTTTTCTGGAGGCCCACCTATAATCTAAATCCTGGCGCCGCTAGTGCCTGCCACGCACAAGCTGAGTGAGGGCGGATTTCAAGTTGTGGCTTTCGTTGCTGTTTGTAACTTTGCCTGAGATTGAGTGACAAGTGTACTCGGTGTAATCATTGACATAGGGTGTACTCGCCCTGTTGTTTATCTGGTTGCCATGACTTGGCGGGTGATGACGTCCTGTCACTGTTCCAGTTGAGTTGAGAGAGAGCGGAGGACAGTTGGCTTGAGTTCAGTAGAGCACACGGCTCTGTAGAGTCGTGGAATTAGGACTTTATATACTACATGTACATAGGAACAGGAAACCCTGATGTGTGTCTGCCCTATTTCTGATACTGTGGCGGCAGAAATCAATATAGAGGAAACACTAGGTAGCTTATGCGCCTATTATTATTATTATTATAGCTACATGTTGAATCGGCTGCAGGGCTACTCTGACCGTTTTATATTTTTTATAAAGATACCCATTTTATAATAGGCCTACCAATAATACTTTTATAACAATACCCATAATAATTGGGAATATTTTTAGTTTTTTCTCCCTTTTATTTTTACTGCACACCCTCCCAGTCCCCACTGTGAAAACCTTTGGCCTAGGCTATTTCATTATATTTTATCCAGACAATGCATAGTATTAATTATTGCGCCAGGGCTCCAGACTAACTTTTTTCACTAGGAGCACAGTGGCCCCCTACTGAAAATTTTAGGGGCGCAACCAGAAAATTTAGGGGCACACACCGTAAATCAACATGCTAACCAAATATTCACATTTCTACTAATTTCCACTGTATTACTAATAAATACTTAGTACTTATAAGATGCAACATAGAAGGCACCATTGCTGTCATGACAGTAAACAAAAAAATATAAATATATATATTTATAAAATATAAAAAATATACCAACTCTAGTCTACAATTACAATGAATTCACCTTAAAATTAAACATGCATTGTTTAGGCTACTACCCTTAGGGTTGGGTACCTTTCACATCTGAACCAATATTGGTACAGATACCTGAAATTATAACGGTACATTTTTTCGGTACTTTCCCTCTGTAATTACAAAACAATTATTTCAGTTGTAAAAATAATTCCAAACCTATTTATCCTATGTACTTAGAACATTGTTATTTTATTAGAATGAAATTAAACAAAAATAAAAATAAAACCCCTCTCTCCTCCCAAACTCGTCCCTACAACCTATTAAATTGAATAATTATTCATTTCTTACTCACTGTAACTTGTTTAGCCTGTTGTATTTTCATCATGACCGTTTTTAATTGCTCTTTAATGTTTCATGTAAAGCACTTTGAGTTGCCTTGTTGCTGAAAGGTGCTGTAGAAATAAAGTTGCCTTGCCTTACAACCTCAGCCTGTCAGTCAGTCCCCAGGGCACAGTTGCACACTGTTGAGCCTGCTGCTTGTCTCAGAGGAAGTGTAACATCAACAGCACCGTGACTGTTTTTTATATCATATAGCAGCAAACGCTGTCTGTGTGAAGTTTTTAAAAACTGTAACCATAACTGAAACCACTTTATCGGCATCACTCGCTGCGACTTCAACCAAACAGCCGACGTAGTTTGCGCCGATTGCAACTCTGCGCGTGTGTGCGAGTGTGTGCGTTTGTGTCGCAGCACCGCTCTGTCAATTTTCAGAGGACAGATAAGCTTGAAAACCTACGTTTCGACATTTAACGTGTAAAAAAGGGGGCAAATTTGCTGGTCGCACATGTGCAACTGGATGTAAAATTCAGTCGCACACTCAAATTTCGGTCGCAAAATGCCACAATTTTGTCGCAGTCTGGAGCCCTGTATTGCGCACACACAAAGACACACACATACACACACACAAAGAAATACTGAATTAAATAAAATTAAAATTATTTGTACGACTTTGTGTCATTTATCAGATTGGAGGTGGCTTTGGGGGTCCTTCCCTTGCTCTTACTTTCATAAAATCTACTCCCCCTGGTTGTCTCTCTCTCAAGGGAGTGGCTTTCTTCCTCTCTTGAGTCATCTTGTTTCTTCACACAGCTAGATTTCCTCTTCGCTGTGGCTGCTTTACTTTTTGTCTCCTTCTCCTGGTCATCTGCTGGAGGTTCATTAAAATCCTGGTTGTAATGATCATTCAGCAACTCCTCCAGCCTTTCTATGGAGATCCTGTTAGCAGTAGCAGTGTGGCCTCTCTCACACCGCTCATTACTGCATCCTTGAATGGGGCCATTAATAACCCACCCCAATAGGGTCCTAATGGCGTAGGGTCCATTTCCATGACTATTGACAACTTCCCAGGGTTCAAGCAGCTTGGAGGCATTGGTGCCTATCAACAACTCCACATCCGCTTGTATGCGAGGCACATCAACACCATCCAAGTATGGCCACTTAGCCAGTTCCTCTTCTTTGATGATGCTGTCTGTTCCTACAGGCATTCTTTCCTGAGTGTAGACTTCTGGTAAGTCATAGAACCGCTTTCCAGTGAGACTTGCAAGCTCTAAACCAGTCAACCTGTGACTGGAAACTGATGAACTTGAGCCCATGGTTCTTAGACTGATTTGAGTTTTCCTTTCAGTCATATTT
Source organism: Perca flavescens (assembly GCF_004354835.1). Taxonomy (NCBI): domain Eukaryota; kingdom Metazoa; phylum Chordata; class Actinopteri; order Perciformes; family Percidae; genus Perca; species Perca flavescens. The sequence continues at coordinate 40,158,389 of NC_041335.1, forward strand.
AACTTCATCATCAGGGTTTCTGAACAAAATGTGGCTGTACTGCCTGGATCAAGAAATGCATAAGTTTGTATGACTTTGTCTCCTTTGCTGGATTTTACCTGAACTGGTAGGATGGATAAAATCCCATCACTAATCCCAGCCCCTGTATGACCATATGTTTGCAGAGAGATCAGTGCGCTGTTCACCGACGTTTCCTTGGGTTGATATGAAGGACGCTGGGATGGTTTTGGCTGCACATATTGCAAGTCAAGCGCTTGTCGCAATCCTTACTCATATGCCCAATGCAGAGGCAACCAAAACAGACTCCTTTTTCTTTTAAAAAGTTTACAGATAAACCACTTTGCCACTGAACTGGATTGTACTTTGTGGATTGTTCAGATGGAAGTGGGTCGACAGTAGTAACAGTGGTTGCAAAACTGTTTCCTGTAAATCTTGGCTTTGATTGTGACGTCATCCTGTTCATTGTAATGAGCTGCGTGTTCTGGATGTCTCCGAAGATTGGGTCAGACACCATGTTGACTTCACGCTCAATGTGACAATATCCATGAATCTTGCCCTGTGGTTGAATTTCTCCAGTATTTCACAAGCAGAAACTCTCAATTTTTTCCTTTAGCTTGTATGGAAGCTTTAGAATCACTGCTCTCATATTCACCGGCATGTCCAGTTCTTTCATGTAGAACATATCCTCCATTGCATTACAACATTCCCACAAAAACAGTGCATATGCTTGAAGAGATTTGACATCCTCTGGTTTTACTCCTGGCCAGCTTAGGACTTTCTCCATGTATGCTGCGGTGATCTTATGTTAATTGCCAAAGTGTTCTTGTAACAGTTGTTTGGCCATAGTATAGCCTCTGTCTGGGACCATATACTGACAGCTACGAACTAGCTCTTTTGGATGTCCTCTTGTGTACTTATCCAGGAAATACAAACAATCCCCTTTGTTGCTATAGCATTGCTCTCCACACAATGTTCAAATGCTCTTATAAAGGATTTATACTCCAGAGGATTCCCATCAAAAAATTGTATTTCTCTTGGTGGTAATAAAACAGCAGGTTGTTGTTGTATAAGCAATGTTGATATTTCATTCTGCCTTTGCAGTAAGTCATACAGTGCTGAGGTTTCATCCTTTCTTTGCAACTGTAATTCAGACTTACTGACATTTCGATTAGTTAGTTGCACATGAGGGTCCAAAACAGGTTCACTAATAAGGTTTTGTGTTGCACTCCAATATGTATGTTGCCACATTAATGGTTGTTGTTGCATGAGTGGAGGTTGTTGCATGTCCAAAAGAGTAGGTTTATATTCTTCTGCTTGTGGAATTAGTGTGGTGATTTTTTTCCTTTAACCTTGCTTCTTTATCATGAATTTGGAAAGTGGTGGAATGGTCCTTTAACCTTGCTCCTTTTTCAAAATAAGATTCCATCCCATTTGACTGTATGTTTGAGCGAGCTTGGGGACTGAAAGAAGATAACACTGCTAATTTAGCAGCAGAAGCGGCCATTTCCGTATTGATCTCCAGCCTTTCCCTTTTTCTCCTTCGCTCATCTGTTTGCTCTTCCAGAGCGTGCTTCTCCTTTAAGGCTGCGGCGCAGCTTCAAGCGCAGCTCTCTCTGCCTCAGCTTGCTGATGCAGTAGAAGATGAACTGCTTTTTGAGCTGGCGTGACTTTTATGACAAGATTGTCGTACAGAAACGTTTGTTCCAACATTGGAAATGCTGTCCTCGGGTTTCACGTCACACTCATCACAATCCTTATTCATATTTTCAGCAGATTTGATAACGTCTGCATTTGCCAACCACTTGTTCACGTTTTCCACATGCTCAATAACACCCAGCATCTTTGCTTTGAACCATATCTCATGTCTCTCCTTTTCTGCAGGGGGTAAAAGTTTTAACAGAGATGTAGGAATTTCCTTTGCTTCATCGCACAGAGTTGTGTATTCCTCAAAAGTACAATGCACCTCCGTCTCATATTTTCTGTCCTGCATCAACTCTTGAATTTTTATTTTTAGAGTAGATGCTTTGTTTAATTTGGACTCTTGTTTATTGCAGCGTTTCCAATTCATCCAATAGTGCTTTTTGTGTTAGTTTAACGGAACGTTTAGTGACAGATTGTGTTTCCATTTCACCGCTGGCTGCGCATTTGTCAGCCGTGGTGAACTCATCAGCATTAATACACTCAATTTGTACTCCTGTTTCAGAAGCCATATTCAACCAACACAATCAAAAACAACTCTTTGAAATACACTTTAAAATACATTTACATGTCTCAGATAAACCCACAGTTTATTTAGATACCAGTTCAAACCAATGCATTGGATTTTCAGTTAGTTGTATGGTGTGCACACACTTTAAATGTTAATGGCCATGTATTGTGCTACCGGTTTACCTTTTTTTCCCACTTGGCCTTGGTCCAAAGAAACTGTCCTCAGCTGCCGATGTTGCGTCGCCGCACCTGAGTTTCCAGTCTGCATTGCTCCGCGCAACTGCATCCAGCTGCCCCCGATCGCCCAATGCGTGATCCACTGCTCGGTTCGGTTCCTCGACTTTGCTGCACGAGTAGAAACTATCGTGGTTGGTTGTACAAACGACCCACCTCAAGGCCCAGAAATCCCTCGATGGCGTTTCTGACTGCACAGTCCCACGAAGGCGTCCTCGATCAGCTGTTACCATATCCCTTGAATGGCGATCCTTGCGAGCTCTTTAAGCAAGCTTTTTACTTTAATGTAGAGTCTTTTATCAACTCCTACATTAGGCCAATATGGTGGGATCAGGGGAGAACTTGCTCGGACGCGTATTCTGCGTGCCAATAATCAATGTCCACAATTTGTCTGTATTTCGGTGCTGTCATCCATTTATTTTCTGTATAACGGCCTGCTTACCGTCGCACAAGCATAGAGTCCATTTCATTTCATTTCTGGTTTAGTTTCCTTGTCAAACAACTGAAACGCTGCCGAAACTTACACGGTAAAAAGCTGTCTGCTTTCCCCGTTTTCCACACACCTGTATACCTGTGGTTGATTAGCTTAATGCCTTCCCAAAGCAATGCTCCACCCAGTGCTCAAACATAAAACTGCACCTTGACATAACCAACATACTAGCCTATACAAACAAAGTGGTGAAATGGCTCCAACACTCACCTATCCTGTGTAACATATAGAACCAGGATTCAAATAGTAGCGGTTAAACTCACCTATCCTGTGTAACATATAGAACCAGGATTCAAATAGAACCAGTAACATATAGATTCAAATAGTAGCGGTTAAACTCACCTATCCTGTGTAACCTGATTTCTGGTCTCCAAACGCCATCCAACAGTCTGCGCTGCCGAGCGATCTCTTCCTCGTACTCGACGATAGTTTTTTCAACAACTCGGAATATTTGTTCAGCAGCAGCAGTTAGTCGCTCGGTGACAAACTCTCTCAAACACTCAACTGAAGACATTGTTGCTTAGTTCCAGCTGAAAGAATCATCTGCTCTACGACTACAATACCGTCTTCCAGCTCATTCAACAGCAGCATGCAGCTAACGCTACGGCCAGCAGCCTTGTTTACTTCCGCTGGCTGTCACACTCATTAAGGTCCGACGGGAAACGGGAGGGAGCTTTTCTTTCCATTTTCACAGTCCTATCGGAAATCTTTTTTGTTTAGTTCCAATAAATCATTTATAATTTCTATACATAAAAAAAAAAAAGCACTTATACAATATAATAATATAGATTTTTTTCTTTTAAGATTATTTTTTGGGCATTTCTGCTTTTAATTAGTACAATCTAAAAATGAAAGGGGAGAGGGAGGGGAAAGACATGCAGGAAATTGCTGCAGGTCGGATTTGAACCCTGGGCATCTGCGTCGAGGAATAAACCTTGTAATATGAGAGCGCTACCTGGGCGCCCATAATAATTCAGTGTTTTATAGGATGTGTACAGTCCTACTAGAATGGATGTTACATATTATATCTAAGGAGACTTGTATTCCTTTTTTATTTTACAAGAATTCCAAATATAATGAGCTAGGATACAGTATCAAACATAAGGGTCCTGAAGAATCTAAAGTGAGTCAATGGATCACTGTAATTAAATGGAGTTCCACTGATAAAAGCTAGGATTCCTCTGAGCCCACAGAAAAACTGAACTGCTGCCTCTGCTGGTCAGAATCTACAATTATCAGGTTAGGGTTTCCTAGTGGTAGAGTGAGTGCCGAAATATATAGAGGCTCAGTCTTCGATACAGAGCCTGCAGGTTTCCTGCATGTCATTCCCACGTTATTATGGATCCTACACAACTTCTGGGCAAGTCTCGCCCTACGGAGCAGACGATTGGTCGGTGTTTGGCATTGACTTTGAGTAGTTAAGGTTAGGATAGCCGACTGGTCAGGGGACAGGACCTGAACAAATCAGGTTCTGTTATCTCACGTAAACACAGTCTATTGAAGGGCGGGTCTTGCCTAGAAGTTGCGTGGGTTCCATAATAACACATCATTCCCCCTCTCTCTCCCATTTCATGTCTAGGTGGTCACAATAAAGGCCTAAATGGCCCAAAAAAATAATCTTCAAAAAAAGAATGCACAATTACATGGGTCAGGCACATATTAACAATGCAGAGGCCCCTGGGCACAAAATCTTGGAGACCCCCCCTCCCTCCCCCCCATCGCCGAGCAATCCAGTAGTCAACTCTAATTTTGGTGTTAGAGGTTTTTAGCGTTTATATGTTGGAAACACCTATAACTTATACAGGATGTACACAGACAGGCTACAGCCCATAATAACAACCTTAACAACATCAACACCTGTAGATATTTGGGCTGAACAATTACTCAGAACTTTATCGAACTAGTGCTATGCAGCAGGTGCAATATTTGTTAAAGGCAAAACAAGTAAAAATATCATTCTCAACATATGGTGCTGTAAAGATGTCTGGGCCTACACATCCTATTCTACACACTGAAGAAAGAACTTTGTTTGGTACAGCTCCTCACAGGAAATCACACCGCAATCATTTTGATATATTTTTAATGGAAATTAGAATAAAGATACAAAAGTGATCATTCTCTTAAGTAGTGAAACATATTGTAATTGCAGTATCAGTAAAAATATTCGCAATTAGATTTTTCAAATTGTTTGTAGGAGATATCTTCTATCTTACAGGATTCCTACAAAGACTTGCTACAGCCTACAATCCCAACCTGAAGGACATCAACAATGGTTAGCACTGTGGCCTCACAGCAAGAAGGTTCTAGGTTCAAATCCAGGTCCTTCCGGGCCTTTCTGTGTGCAGTTTGTATGTTCTCCCCATGTGTGCGTGGGTTTCCCCCACCATCAAGAACACATACTAGGTTCTCCAGTCAGTGCCCTTGATCAAGGCACTGGCTCAGATCTGGAGTTGGTCCCCGGGTGCTGTAAATGGCTGCCCACTGCTGATGGGTTAAATGCAGAGAATGAATTTTGCTACATGTTTGTGACAATAAAGTACCTTTACATATCTCCTATCATACATGAAGGCACGTCATATCCTTTTTCAATTAGCAGGGATCGGTATAGGTCATAGTGTAACGTTAGGGTAATTATCGTTACTCATGGACCCAACGTTACCATTTCCCACAGTCAGTGAATATAGCGTGTTTTGCTCAGAGTAGGCTACAGCGTTATATTAGAGATTAACTTCTATCTGAGGAATAGACAGTTTTAAATATTAGCTTTACTGTAGCCATCTGTAATGAATAAATGGTTTTAATAGTTAGCTTAAAGTATGGTTGAAATGGATAGGTAAACAGTAGATAAATCGTGGGGCTGCTCCACTGGTACCGTGGTCTCTGCCAGGTGGTGTCTGGCTGACGATAACACATCTAACAGGTGGCTGGCGCAGGACTGTGGCTCTCTGCCGTGTCATGCTGATGCTCCGGTCCTGGATGATGCTGGTCTGGTTAAAGTCGGAGAGGTGGGACACCTGAACTAGTAAGTTAGTGGCTGTTTGGTTACTGTCCTCTTCGCTAGTGACTAAAGTTAACGTTATCTGTATTCCCCGCCGTCGCCAGGCTCTTTACTGGCGAGGTGACATTTGATAAAAGTCTAACGTTATATAGTCGGTATGTTATCTGAAGTACAATGTCTCTGCTATCATTTTCGTTTTAATCCTTTGGCTTTGCTGCTCCACCGTTTAAACAATGTTTGTGGTCTATTCTGTTGGTTAGTCAAACGTTCACACACTGTCAGCTGTTGCCGTCTGTCGCTATTCAAATCCCCCCGGTAACGTTAACGGACTCATTGTCATCATCATCACCGATCATAATATTTTAGTTATTTGCAAATAAGTTTCAACACACACACGGAAACAAACACTCACTCATTCCCTAACTTACTCACTCAATTCATTAATTTGATTAAAAGCAAAGATATAAGGTACAGATAGTGGACTCTTGGAGGCCCCCTAGAGGTAGGAGGCCCCTGGGCACCGACCCAATCGGCCCAGTGGTAAATCTGGTCTTGACATGGATGGATCACAGAGGACTATCTTTCCTACCACTGGTCAAAGAGATAATATTGATAATGATGAACAAAAAGTTTTATTTTGATGACACAGGAAGGTTCCCATACCAAGCAGTCATTTTATAGCTGATCGCACACTCCAAAACAGCCTGATTAAAACATTCAACCAGTGTTTCTTTATCAAACACAAATGTAAAACATTTGGCCAGAATCTGGTCAGAAACAAAAGGTAGTTTATAAAAATACAAAAAGAAGTCACCTTCACATTCAATAGGACTTCTTACACGGTAATAAAAAGCAGTATTGTCAGTGCTCTCACTGTGAAAAGCACAATCTCCCTTGATTTGGTAGATTATAATTGTGTCAAGGAAATACTGTGTTATAACATTAACATAGTAATACAGTCATACAAAGAGAACTTTACATTAACATATTTACATCTCATCTTTTTTCAAAATATTTAACATTCAGTATCAGAGATGTAACTACTGTAAGAGTATTTCATTCAGTTCAACATGTCTCTACGAGAGTTTTAGCTCGATGGTTTCTCCGGTCTATGTTGATCCTCAGGTCACTTTTCCCACAATTGCTGCAAAAATGTTGCTCCTCACTTCTGAGTGAATATTAGATATTAGATTAGATTAGATTCTATCCTCTGTGGGTTCTCATATGCTTCATTAAACCTGAACCATCATAGAATATTTTCCTGCAGGTCATGCAAACGTACGGCTTCTCACCTGTGTGAGTTCTCATGTGGACCAACAAGTTACTATTATATCCAAAATCTTTTCCACATGTTTCACAAGAATAAGGCTTCTCACCTGTGTGGATTCTCAGGTGTCTCAGCAATGCTGATTTATACTTAAAGTCTTTCCCACATGTGTCACATATGAAAGACTTTTTACTTGTTTGAGTATTAGGGTGAATCTCTGACACGTTAGTGTTGTCTACGTTGTTGCTGTGACTTCTGCTCTTGCGTCGTCTCTTCTTTGGTTCTAGCTCTGCATTTCTAGTTGATCCTGAGTCTCCATGCTTGCCTCCTTTCTGATCTTGGCTCTCAGCTTCATGAGAGTTGGGAGAGAGGAGCTGGTGGTCACTGTTTGCTTCTGATACCACAGAGGTTAGAACTGGCATGTTGAGCTGCTGGTCAGAGAGAACCTCCTCCTCCTTACAACAGGGGTCTCATTTATAAAACTGTGCGTAGGATCCTTACTATAAGTGTACGTACGCCC
>NC_041335.1:40166605-40281605 GCF_004354835.1 Perca flavescens
CTCAAAATCTAAATAAATTAATAAAAATTACAAAACTTTTAAACTTTGGACATTTCATTCTTCTACAATTACCATCCCACTACGAAGATGACATTAGAACCCTTAGATCCCGTAAAACTATGCCTGAACACAAGAAACCTATAAATAACGGTTAAAAATTTAAAAACCAATAAAAATTAAAAATCTTTAAAAATACTGACATTATACTCTTCCACAATTATCATTCCACCATAAAAAGGACAATAAGACCCTTAGACTCCTCAAAACTAAGCTTATACATACGAAACCTTGTAATAACGGTTAAAAGTTTAATTAAACTAATTAAAATTATAAAACTTTAAAACTATGGAAATGTTATTCCTCTATAATTACCATCCCACCAGGAAGAGGACATAGGGACCCTTAAAACCCCCAAAACCAGACCCAAACATAAGAAACCTCAAAATAACTATTAATAAAAAAAAAAAAAAAAAAAAAAAAAAAAATAATAAAAATTATAAGACTAAAAACTATGAGCGTTTTTATTTTCTACAATTATCATCCCATCAGGAAGACAACATCAGGACCCTTAAACCCCTTAAAATTAAGCTAAAACATAAGAAAAACCTTGAAATAACGACTCTAAATCTAAAAAATTAATAAAAATTATAAAACTTTGAAACTTTGGACATTTTATTCTTCTACAATTACCATCCCACTATGAAGATGACATTAGACCCCTTAAACCCCCTAAAACTATGCCTGAACACAAGTAAACTTTAAATAACGGCTAAAATTTATAAAAATCAATAAAAATTAAAAATCTTTAAAATTACTGACATTTTATTCTTTTACAATTACCATCCCACTGTGGGGATGGCAAGAGAAAAAATTGACCCCTTAAAACGGGGTCTATCCCAGCCTCTATATATAAAAATGTCTAAAAATGATTAAAACATGAAAAAAACAATTAACTTAAGACATTTTATTCTTTTACAATTGCCACCCCGCTATGGAGATGGCTGGAATGTCCATAGACCCTCAATCTACTGAGTGGGACAATGGGACAAATCCATAAAACCCATACAATCCATTCACCACCACATTATTTCAACCATCTCCCTTTCTCATGGTTTCGGAAAACCGTTTTACAAAGCATCATGGTCCGTTTATGCAAATTTAACAGGAAGTAAGATGTTTTTAGGTCTTAAATGCAAATTTAACAACTTGGCCACATGGGAAATATGTTTTAAGGTAATTTCAACACCATTAGTAAGGATAACCACACTGAAAATGACCTACCTCTTACAACAAACCCCAAATCGAGTATTTCCAACCTACGGGCGACTCCTGGAGAAGATCGAAGAATCGGGCGGAATTGAGAACGACGGCAGAGGATTCCAGCTCCCTTGACACTCCAGCTCCCTCGACACTCGGCTGCGGAGACAACGCTGAAGGTCCAATAAAAGCACTGTTAAGTGCTATTCCACGGCACAGACAGCACAGAACGGCCATTAGGAGGCCAACAACGGCACTGTTTAGTGCCCCACCGACCACGCAGGACGGCCATCATTGGCCAAAAACAGCACTGTTAAGTGCTCCATCGACAGAAGACGGACCACGATGACGTCTCACCAGAGCTCCACAGCGGCGATTTCAGCACTTCCCAGTGCTTCAACGGCAGCAAACCACCGTACGGTGTGTTTAACTTCACCAGGGGCCTTTCCTGGGTAGGTTATCACACTTGCTCCCTTAGCCCTCACTTCAAAAACCAACGACCAGATCTTCAGGTTCTGTTCTGGCCAAACCATGGTAACCTAACGGTGATAACAAGTGGTTTGTTGGCGGACAGACGGTAAGTATGCAGCCCCCCGGGTCCCTTGGACAGCACGCGGGTGTGGTGGTTCACGGCAATCAGAACCTTAAATGTTGCCAAGTCTTCTACGAGGGTTAGCCTCACCAATGCACAGTCCATCTTGCACCACACACGTTTAATTCGGTCCAATTTGCTCAATCCCATCGTAGGCATGCAACCATAGCTTTGTCATCTTCCCCTCTGACCGACGGCGTGTTATGGGATTATGATGAACTATGGGGCCCTGACGGCAGCCTGCTTTGCCCCCTGTTTGTCCAGTGATTATGGGTTTGCACTTTAACCTAGGAACATGCATTGCCGCCTTGTTACTGCTTTCTCCTCTGGCCGACGGCGTGCTATGGGACTGCTGGTGCTTGGTGGGATGTACCCAGGGCTCTCCTCGCTCTCCCCTCTAACCGACGGCGTGTTATGGGTTAGCGAGGGGTCTTGGTGTTCTGAAAAACTGAACATGCACTGCCATTGACGTTACTGCCTTCCCCCCTGACCGACGGCGTGTCATGGGATTGCGGTGCGTCTTGACATGCATCCAATGGTCTTTCCATTCTCCCCTCTGACCGATGGCGTGTCATGGGTTTGTGGGGAGCCTTTGCCTTCAGTCTGGTGATCTGCCTTCCTGAGTCATTTGGTCATTTGGGACACTGTGGAAAACCTCAGAACCAGCAACTACCATTTGTGTCCTTCCCTCTGACCGATGGCGTGTTACGGGAGCTTGCACACTGTGGATGTCTACCAATACCTCCTTCATTCACCCCTAAACTTTTATCACCCAAATTCTACATCCCTGGCCCAGCTTAGATGGCCATGCCGAGGATGCACCGGGACCCAGGCCCCCCTCCTTCTTTCAGTTTTAATCCTTTTTTGCACGATTGCTTTTAGTTAGAATAGCTAGCTTTTTATTTAATTTCATTTTTTCGCTCAAAACTAGCATACAATTATAGCACTAAATGACTTCTATGTTATTGATCTTTTTTTTAAATTTTTTTAAAATTTCCAAATCTCTACTTAAAGTCCACCCCCCTTTATAAAACAATCGCTCAATTGGACATGGGATACACGCCGGGACTTGATCAATCCCGGTGGGCCACACCCAGCGGAGAGTGTCTAGTTTTAAATGGCCGAAACACTTGATGATGCTGAGGTGCACTACTGACGATGTGTCCTAAAATTTAACTGCTTAAATAGACCAACTCCAACTTAACCCTCCCCACCCCCCCACCCCCTCTCAAACACAATCAGGTCTCCTTCTTAGGCGTGCACCCTTGGCCCCCCAGTTTCTCCCGGGTTACTCTGGCGTCCTCCAACGCCGGTGAGCAACGGGGTTACGGTCGGCTCTGGGCTTCTGTTGGACTTTCTTCTTCCCACTGGTTGTCATGCGACTGGGGGAGGATGGAGGCCCCGGAAGATGCAACTACCGTATGTGCGCCCACTGACAGTGAGCGTGCTTCGGACGCCTCGTTTCGTGGTATCCCCCTGATCCTCCCTGCCACATAGGATCATGTATACCACACACACTATGCTCGGCCGATCCGCCTTGCTACTATCCTGCTTTCCTTTCATACCCACACGCACCTAAAAAACGAGGACATTGTCGGACGGGTCTGAGCAAAACTGACGAGCGACGGCCAGTGCAATACCTTTGCTTCCCTATCCCAAACTGCTCGGTCCAATTCCGGGTGGGGGGTCGCATCGAGAGAGATTTTAACCACCCCCTAACCCCCCTAACCCTAACCCTAACCCCTAACCCTAACCCCTAACCCTAACCCTTTATGTTTTATAACGACTGACATACTGCTAGGCAACACACTGGTGGGTCATTGGAGCCTTGTTTTAGAACACAAACTACACTCAATGAAGGCCTGAACCCACTAAAGACCAGCTTGCCTTACATTGGTGATTATTATTTTACCACACTAATTCAAGAGACTGAACTACTGTGTGTGGTCACTAGCTTGTTGCGGAGACTTTGGACACACAACACAGGACTAAAAATGCAGCAACTAGTTTGCAAAGCTGGGGTGAGATTTCTCACCGCACCAGCATGAGAACGTTTGATACTGAAGACCCTTTTTCGGACTGTATCCCTCCTTTTGAGGTGTTTTTTGTTCCCCTGAGTTTTTCTTCCTTTTTGCTGGAATCAAATGGACAGTCCCTGATCTGAAAGAACAATTTTTTCCTCACTGGGGAACACCTTATTTCACCTTTTTATTTTAAAAGGACATTGAATAAAGACTGTAATATATGACTTCCTGTCAATAGTTAATTGTTTACGTGATGGTGTATTTTGATGATGTTTTCCACAGTGGAGCAAGTCCAGGTAAAAAACCTTTCAATTTAGGAATAATCATTTTCTACAGGTTGGCCTCCTCCTTTACGTCCTGTTGTTGCTGTGTTTTCTCTCCATATATGAATATTTTTGCAATCTCTTTATGATTAAACTGTACACATATTATGCCTTTTTTAACTTTTTTTCTCCCATAAGAAACGTACAAATAGAACTCTGTTTTCTATTTAAAAGCTATTTTAGCAGTACTTTAATTAATATATTTAAAAGTATATCACCACTGTTGTGGGTCGTTTTTTGTGTGTGTTTTTCCTGGGAGTTAAAAATGTTGAAAGAAGTTGAAAAAATGCAACTCTTTTGACTGATAAAGTGCTTGTGCATTGTTTGTGGGACTTTTCAGCTTCGTGGATTATTCAAGTGCTTATTGTTCCACGATGGGTCTCACGTTTCATTCATGATTCTCACGTTTCATTCATGATTTTTCATCATGCCATTAATGATATCTGACATTTTGGTGAGACGTTCATGCCATGTTTTTTACATTCTCGCTAAGTGCAATTCATGAGGAACTGATAATGTATTTTTTACAGCTTAAAAAAGGCGTTCTTTGTTCTTCATTACATGATGGTGTGTACATATGTATGTGTGTTGATTTATCCACACAGAATATTCTATTGTAATTACCTATTTTACTGTATGTATAATGATGATTTTTGGAGAGAAAAGTATAAGATGTTCCGAATTCGGATTTCCTTGAACACAACACGGGCGTATACAGGAAGGCGCTTCAGGTAACGGCAATCTACCCGCCTTTAGCGTAGCCTTGACACACTGTGGATGTAAACTCTGTACATTGTTGTCTGTTTTGCAACCTGAAGAAGGCTTTAATGCCGAAACGCGTCGTTGCCTGTTTGTTGTTTAATTACAATAAACATATTTGACAACAACACCATCACGTCTACAAGATTTTTCAACTATTTTAGCTGTGCTAAGTTTAGTGAGCTAAACGCTTTTTTCTCCTGCTTCACTGCCTGTGGTCCGCTGCAACATGGAGGATTTCTATGAGGACTACTTTGAGGATGACTACGAGGAAGAGCCTCCCTGGAACACGGTACGTTATTGGAGAGGTCGGCTAGTTACTAGAGATTACGGCCCTCGTTCGAACGTCATCAGCGGCCTAGCTACCCAGATAGCAGTGAACCAGTGTTTGTGAATGCTAAAAGAGCTAACTATTCAGCTAATGCTTCAACCTATAACCAACGCTACCCCGTTAGCAAGCCTGCTAACGATTACCAACGTAGCTTTTACGATAACGGACCCACGCAGCACTATGCTGACGAAGTTAGCAACGTCCATCCCCAAGCTACTTATGCGGACGTAGCCAGGTCCGATGTTTACTACGGACCGCAACAACGGCCCCCCGCTGGCTACAACGGCCCGACACAACGTGCCCCGGTTAGACAACGATCTCCCCCGTCAGACACCTGCTGGCTCTAACGGCCCCCAACAACGAGCCCCCGACTACCGTCGAGCTAACAGCTACCGAGCTAATAATAACTGGCAGGGTAACGGAGGCTGGAGAGGCAGAAACGGAATAATAGTTATAATCGCCGCGGCCGATCCAACAACAATAACGGCGGAGCCCGCTGGCAAAGTGGCTCGCGATCCCGTGGCAGGTCCGGGCAGAGAGGCCAGCAGCAGCCACGCCAACAGCAGCCACGCCAACGGAGCAACAACTACAACAATCAAAGGTGGGCAAATAATAACAGAAATACTAGACAGCAGCCCCAGCGCGGTGCGCAACGCCATTCTGATCCTAACTTCACTGTTGTAACCTGCACCATTCACAAGATTATTAAATCTGCACATCATCTTTCTAACGCCTCTGCCGAGGACCCTCCGCAGGGTATTGCTAAGCTCACCAAGCTAATTGCCAGGTCGATAAAACCGGCGGATCCTACGACTGAGACTGATGCTTTGATTAGGGAAAATGCAGAAATATGGCAAGAATCCACTCTGTTAATCCTACAAAGACACTATGTTGAGTCTATCAAAGTCAACTTACGATCCTTGGTGCAGTTACAGCTAGATGATTGGCAAACAAACTTTGACATAGCGGCAGTGTGGGCCAAGAGCCATTTTAGACGCAGATTGTCACAGGACACGCTCGATACGGTGTATGCTAAAATCCTGGAGACCCTGCCAGCTCGCCCTGAGCCCGCTACACGACCTGCTACCCGATTGCGTACACTCAACATACCTGGAATCCAGAATGAAGTGGCGAATCTACGGGGAGAAAGAGGCAGAGCCGCACAGCCGACTCGGACGAGGTCGCAACAGAACTGGAATGAAGTGATTGTGGAGGATCCAGAGGAAACTCCAGCTCCACAACAACTTCCCCAACGCGCCCCGAGGGTTTTTAACCACGTTGGAAGACCTGCTCAGATGTCAGGACCTGTAACAGTGACGGCAGATGTGCACCGCGATGCTGGAAACCAAGGACATCAGAGGGAAACAGCAGGGCCGGAGGAACAAGGTGAGCTGCGGGGGCCCCCTCCCCGACCTTTGGCTCAGTCTTCTCCTGCTCCTCCCCCCACCTCCCCCCATGCCTCTGATGATTCCACCTTTTCCTTTGTCCCCCCCACCCCGCCGCCTCACCAACCCGCCGCGGCACAAGCGGCGCCGCAACCTGACCTCGACACCGATGGGTTAACCGAAGCTGACGTTCTGGGGAACATGAGAGCTCAACTCGAGGTGCTACGCTCTACCACTGGTGAGGTGGTGGCCACTGAGATTCCCGATCCGGGCCTGGAGGCCCTTGACCCTCTCAGCATCACAATCTCAGATGTTGAGACCCCACATAGAGCTACTATGCAGCCCTCTCATGGACAGATCATCACAGAAGGTATCTCACGCTCCATGAGCCTTAAGCCACTTAACACTGCACGCATTCAAACTAGGCTGACCTTTGACCCACCTACTGTTGAAACACTCTGTTCACCCTATAGGCATGTGAGCTCTGATGATAAACTACACGAGTGGTCTCTGATAGCTAGGAAAAAATGGGTCTATTTGGGCGATTCAAATTTAAGTCGTTTTGCCCCTTACAAAGAAACACACATACAGATTGAGAGCTATCCAGGAGCTAGATTTGAACACGCGGAAGCTCTATTGGCCCGCACTCCTGTCTCACACGAGGTTGAGAAACTCATTCTCTCATTTGGCATTAATGATAGGAAAAAACATGCAGAAACTGTAACCATTCCATGTATTGAGAGAACTGTTCAGATGGCTTCTAAAGCGTTTCCTGAGGCACAGATTTTGATCCCGATTATTAATTTTTCACGTCAGCTGTCTGTCCAGGAACAGGAACAGCTGCGGGAAATTAATGACTGTTTGGTCACATATCCTGACCATATTCCTCAGCTATCTAGAACACTTTTTATCACCAGAGCAGACAAGATCCATTGGACTGACTCTACTGCACAACACATGTTCCAACATTGGTTGTCTTGTTTAAACGCCCTAACCCAGTGAAGGCCATAAAGGCTGTGGGTTTAAAAACTATTGTTAACCTCTCTAAGTCTTTTGTTTTAACAGCAGCACAGACTTCTCTGTTGGACAGAGGCCTGACCTTTGTCCCGTCCATCCAGAGGCAAACCAACAAAGAGGTGAGAGATATTCTTAGGGCTGATTTACAGAGCTATCATAGACATCTCAAGTTAGCTGTGTATTACCAGGGCAGAAGAGATTCGGTACAGCTACCTTTTTTACCAAAGTCTAATTGGTCTCCTGCCTTAGCCCATCTTCCTTCAGAGGTTTCCCATTTAATCCAACTCGACATGACTGCTCTCCAAAATGACTATAGAGTCGGTTGGACTAAATCTAACTTGTGACGCTATGAATTAGAAGCTCTTGACCAACTTAGCTCTAATAATAATCTGGTGATTAAACCAGCGGACAAGGGAAGCGCTGTGGTCATATTGGACAGGGAGGATTACCTCCAAGAGGGTTTTAGGCAGCTAAATAACACTTATTATTATAAGAAACTAGATGGACCCATCTTTAAACAAACTATTCCTATGGTTGACAAGATTGTGAACACTTTACATGCCAAAAAGTTCATTAACACCAAGCAGAAGAATTTCCTCCTGAGCGATAGGGAGCCCAGAGCTCGAAGATTTTACCTCCTCCCAAAAATCCATAAAGCAGGTGAGAAATGGTCCGTGCCCTTTAAAGTCCCTCCAGGGAGACCAATAGTCTCAGATTGCAGTAGTGAAACTTACCACAGACACGTATCATTTTGTGGAAACGATTAAGGCCTTGAAGATTCCCGCCTCGGCCTTCCTTTTCTCGATGGATGTTGAGGCGCTGTATACCAACATCAGCACTCCAGGCGGCTTGGCGGCGGTTAAAAAACCTTCAAAAACATCCAAATGTTAAAAGGCCCGATAAAGAGCTCCTTCAGCTGCTCGAGCTCAGCTTAACCAGGAACGATTTCGAGTTCGACGGCCATCACTACTTACAGGTCCGCGGCACTGCGATGGGGCGTGTTTCGCCCCTGCGTGTGCAAACATTTTTATGTCGCTGGGAGGAGGGAGCTCTGGCTTCCTGCCCTCTCCAGCCCCTCCATTATTTCAGATTTTTAGACAACATATGGGGGGTCTGGACTCACTCTGAGGCAGAATTCTATGAGTTTTTGGACAAATTAAATCAATATAGTGACTCCATTTCCTTAACTGCAACATTGAGCCCAAACACAATTGACTTTCTGGATACAACAACATTTAAAGGTCCACAGTTCACAGAAACACTTCAGTTGGACATAAAAGTGTTTTTCAAAGAAACTGACAGTCCCTCGCTTCTGTACAGGTCCAGTTACCATCCCCGCCACACTTTTGCGGGCCTAGTGAAGTCCCAGTTGTTGAGGTTTGACAGGATCTGTACACAACAAACTGACTTTAAAGCTGCAGTCAAAATCCTTTTTACAGCTTTGCGAAGCAGAGGATACACGTCCAGTCTCCTACGGGGTACCCTTAAGACGTTTAAGGAGGTCAAACCTATCTGCGTTGACGCCACCCTCGCAATTGTTGTTACATATTCAGAGGCTAATGTCGCATTTGTCCGAAAACTCAATAATAATTTTAATCGCTCAGGGGGAAATAACTTCTTAAAGGACCATCGGCTTATTGCCTCATACAGAGAACAAAAACCTAAGAGATTTTTTGGTCAGGTCCAAATTACGGCCTTTGAACCAGCCCAAATCCAAAAAGTTGGACAGTTTCTACAGACAGTATAGGACAGTTCAAAACAACACAACAAAAGAAGTCTTCAGGACTCAGACAGGCACTAATGTGCATACCAGAAATTGTGTTTACCTAATCAGGTGTGTTAAATGTCCTTTACAATATGTCGGGGAAACTGGGAACACATTGTTAACACGCTTTACACAGCATAGATACAATGTTGTCAACCATAGGAATATAAATAATCCTCTGGTGAGCCATTTTATTGAGCACGAGTGGCAGAGTTTAAGGGCGACGATTTTAGAGGCGAATCCTAGTTGGACGGTACAGGTCAGACGTAAAACCGAACGGAATTGGATCTCTAAGTTATGGACACTGGTCCCTAAGGGCCTCAACGAAAAATAGTCGAGTCTATCCCCTGATCTAGACAATTTCAACCCTAAACTTAACCTCTCCCTGCTCTGGTGCCTAATCCTAAAGTCACAGACCTGGTGCCTGACCTTAACCTGGGCCCCTAATCTTAGATCAGGACACCTTATTGGGCTCCCAAACCCTGACCAAAGGTCCTAACCTTAACCAAGACCTCTAATGGGGTCCCTAACCACAACCGGGGTTTCTAACCTTTTATCTGGACCCCTAAATTGGATTTTATAACCCTAGTCTCTTTAGTCTTAACCCCAACCAATAGGGATTAGTTTAATGCACTTTTGTGCCAAGTGCCCCCTTCCCCTGGGAGGGTGGGGTGGAGACCAGCCCTCACTTGAAGCGAGTGCAATCAGAGCCTCTTTGTATTTAACTCCCGCAAATGGAGAGATGTCAGTGAGTGGGCTGCCACTGCTGGACCAGCACAGTGCCTTGCTCTAGTGCCCAGTAGGTCCACACTTTGTACTTTAGTCCATACTGGGACTTGAACCGGCAACCCTCCGGTTCCAAACCCAACTACCTACAGACTGAGCTACTGCCACCCGCTTCAATGCACTTAAATAAATAAAGTAAACTAGCAAACAATATAACGGCCTACAACTCCAGCTGAAATGATTAGACCATTACACACACTGCTTGGATCCTTTACATTTTCTACAATGTTTTAATACTTTAACTACATTCCCCTGATGATACTTACACACTTTTACTTTCAATCCAGGACTATGTTTACAGTGTGGTATTAATACTTTTACTGCAGTAATCTGAATACTTCTTCCAGCACTGACTGTGCTTCATGGCTTCAAAGGCCAAAACGCAGCTGAATGTGATTGGTCAAGGGTCACAAAGGAAGATCCTGATATTGATTGAGCATTATGGATGTTTCTTTTCTCCTTTATAGAAAGTGCATTCAGCAACAGGCAGTGCACCAGTCAGAACACAAAGAACAGAAACCACTTCATCAACATACATAGGTTGATGTTTTTAATAGCTTTCTTATAGTCTGTCCTGTTTGTATCTAAATAGTTCATTTACTAACCCTCACCTTTATAGTTATGCTGTGTGGAGTGTCTATACTGGCGAAACCACAAGAAGTGACAATTGCAGTGTATAAAGCTTGTTGAGATGAGGGAAAGCCCTTTGTGTCAAAGATACATATGATTCAAAAAATAACACAGCTTCAGAGATCTGACTTTTTAAAAAGCAAGAATAGTGTTATTTTCAGTTTTGACCAGCAGAGGGTACTGCAGGACTGTCCACAGGAAATGCTTCAGGTCATAAACACGTGTTTTAGATTCTCCATTGCTACTTGTAACCAAATGTTCTCCCTCTACTATTAAACTTGTTAATGTGGTTAAAATAACTTCCAGTCATTTACACAGGGAACTCCACTGCTACAGAACCATACGATTATTGCAGCATTCAGGAAGAATTAACCCAGGAAGGAATAACTGAATAGATTTTTAAATCATGTGACCTTTATTTTACAAGACAGTCAAGAAATACAGTTTGAAGTGTGTTGAGTTCAAAACAAAAAGCATTTAAGGCCCTTAGGAGGCATGGGGAAAATGACAGTACCTCCCTACCAACATCCTGCTCCTCTCAAACATACACACACAACCAGCAGGGTGGTCAGGTTTATGTTAAGTGGAACCCTTTTATGTTACTTCTGTATGAAAGATAAATCATTGTTGGGTGAAAACACTTCAGCTGTTAAGGCTAGTGGTTAACAAAACTGAGTAATCTTTTTATATTCATATTACATGCAATCTGTTGAACAATTAAACCACTGATGCCGTTTTCTTTCTTTTGGTTCTGCACCTTCACTGGTGTAGACTCTACCAGTTCCTAACACTTAATCACTCCATTGTAAAACTAGAGAAAACAAAGACATCACAGTAATAATCTGTTGAAATACAAAACACAAAGTAGTAATACTAAAAAATGCAATTAATTATTAATATGAAATACAATACTCCTAATACATTTCTTTTTATAGTTTCTTTTTATAGTGTTTCTTGTCTTAACTTACTCCTACAAACGGACTCAAAGATTTGTCAAAAACAATGGCAAAGGACAACCAGAAAAGACTCCAGTCCTCTCTGACCTGAATGTCTTTTAAACATGAACCTGCAGAGTTGGATGGTCAATTCTAACATGTTTAAATAGTAAATGAACTGCATTTCTAAAGTACTTTTCCGAGTCTTAGTGACCATTTAAAGCGCTCCACAACACACCCCAGCATTCACTTGTTAAGACTCACACTCACTGAAGGGCGAGGCTGCCATACAAGCTGCTGTCTGCTCATCACGAGTGAAAAAAATTCACATGGCAAAGGGAACAATTTGGGGTGAAGTGTCGTGCCCAAGGACACTTCAACATGAAGCCTGCAGGGGCAGGGAATGGAACCACCAGCCTTCTAAAGAGTGGACTACTGCTTTATCCATTTGATGTCTCACACAGAATTGATGCTGTTTCTTCATGTCTGACATATCAGTACTGAATCCTCAACACCAACCTGCCAGTGACAATGAACCTGCCGACAGTAGTCACCTCTCATTTTTACATTGCACTTATCAGAATGCTTTGGGAATGTTGTTATTCCACATGAAAAGATTAAATGAAAGATGTTGGGGTAGCCTTACTTAACCTAGAACAACATGTTTACAATCTGAGGAAATTACTGGAAAAGATAGACTGTAGTAAATTTTTTGTATCGCTATATAATACACAACAGTAAGAAAAGTCATTATTATTATTATTGTTATTATTACTTCAGAGTAAGAACAGTGAGTCTGATTTCATAAAGTCAGATTTCACCCACGAAAAAACAAATTCATCATAAAAATGTGTAGCATTCTCAGTGCCCACTATCAAATAATGTAAACAATTCAGTGTCTCTTATTGTGAAAGTTCATTTGTTTGTGATTGTATTATTGTGTTGTTTACTTTTCAAGTGCATTTGTGTCAAATACTTTGGTAATTTAAAACAACAAAGTGGTCAAAATGCAACTTTCTATTCAACTAAAAGATATAAGTTAACAGTCCAACACTTTTAGAAAACACTCCAATACAGGGAAATCTACCAGCCTAGCTTAGCACATAGCTAAGAAGCAGGGACACTGCTAGCCTAGCTTAGCACATAGCCAAGAAGCAGGGAAACTGCAAGCTTAGATTCACACAAAGACTCGATGCAGGGGTAAACTCCAACAAAACTTCTAACAACTCCATGGCTGTCACTTTTCCATTTTTAGTTGAATGTATTTAGTTTGATTTGGTTGTTACATTTCTTTTCTTGTTTGTTGAATAGGTGCATAAATACAAATTAAACAGTGTGATTTTAGGACAATAGTGTTAGAGCTATTTGTTTACCAACCATCACTGGGTACAAAACTTTTCTTTTGTACTGTGGTCTAACTTTACTGTTAAAAGTGCTCTAAGTGATGTGACATGTTTTATAGGCTACAACATTTTTCGTCAGTCGAATCATTTGTCAGTTATTGGCTGGAACACTGTTCATTGTGCTGAGGCCCGTTCCAGAAAGCAGGTTTAGTGAAAACTCTGAGTTTGTTAACCTTGAGATGAGGGAAACTCTGGGTTTTCCGTTTCAGAAAGAGAGGTAACTTCACCTCAGAGTCAGTTACTATGGTAACTGCGCCTGTGAACCTAACCTGGTCGGGAGCAGGTTTTCTTCAAGAAACCTCGAGGGGGAAAAAACTTGAGTTTCTCTCATTCTCCTCCTCTGTCTCAAACTCATTTCCTCATTCATTCAGTCTGTATCAGGCACATTTTAATGCAGTTTGTTATCTGCATGAATAAAAAAACGTATTGGTTTATGTTAGGCATACCATAAAAGTTTTTTTTCTCAAACATGTCATGTCCTTTTGTCGACGATCGTGTTGATGAAAAAGCTGTATTAATTCACAGAGAGTTTACGTCGGTACTGAGTCCTGACTATAGATGTATTTTCATTTACACATAACCAATTTGAGAGGTATTTTTTATCACAGTCCATCAGATATGTAGATACCTTATCTATCCTCATATCACTAACATCAACCATCGTGGACAGGCTTTAACATCCCAGCAGATTCTTTGTGTCGCATTACATTTTTTGCAAACAGCAGTTTTCTTTATAACAGTGTAGCGGATCACCGTATAATAGTAAAGCCACTGTATGCAGAGCTGTCAGAAAAATGTGACTCACTCTGAAACGTTTTTTAAACATCTTTGTAGTGTTCCCTGGACACAAACCAGTGAGAGCCATTAAAAAGAAATAAATGATTATACTTATAGTTCTGTTAATGATCATGGTGCTGCAGCCTCAGAATGGGATTACTTTAGTTTACTTCTTCGCCGGATTGCACCTAAATGAAATTATAGGTGCAACACAATTCCAGTTTTCACCAGTAATATTATAAGTTAACTGTGATTAATGCGTACGCATTGACTCGAGCAGCAATTTTCTCCCACACCAATTCTCTCTCTTTTGCAGCAGCAACCGCTGTCTTGCTTTTTTAACGAAATGCTTTTCCGCTGACCCGTTTGTTTGTGGTTGTTACCATGGTGAATCGTAGCATCATGGCTCCATTCATGCTGCCTTTTCATAGTGGTTGTGCACGCGTAACCCTGAGTAAACCTACTCCGAGTTGATTGAACCAACTCAAATCAGCTGTTCTGGAACCGAAAACTCTGAGTTTCTCATCTCAGGGTAAATCAACTCAGACATCAGGGTTACACTCAGAGTTTGTTAAACCTCCTACCTGGAACAGACCCCAGGTTGGCACGGTTTGTTTTTGTTGGCGTTTGTGGAGTCTGGGCTGTCTACAGAGACTGCGTTTTTTTACCATGTGTTCAGGGGACAGGCAGCTAGTGGATAGTGAGGAGATGTTTGCTGTATGTGACAAAAAAATTGTAGCCTAAAAAATGGGTCACATCACTTAGAGCACCTTTAAATAAACTAGCTATTATAGGATGAACTGCTAACTGCTAAGCTAAAAACATGTCAATCAGTGTCATCATTTTTTTGGATGGAAATAACCAAACCGTTTCCCCTCACTTTGAGTCTTTGTTCAAAGCTCAGCTAACATACCTTTCTCTGTCTTGGAGGCACAGACATGAACCTGAAAAACTATCTTCTCCTTTGACTCAGTATGGATCAGAGAACATGAGGATTTATTTAAGGGATGAATTTATTGTGTAATTGTATTCTATTTATTCTTTAGTGCTACTCTATCATGTGGTAAAGTAACATTATGACTGACTTTGACTAGAGCGCTGTCTCGAGGGTTGCAGATGTGTTAAGTTTTAGAGCAGTATTAGTCAAAGAGTGGTCCACGGACCACTGGATGTCCACCACTGACCCCTGCTGGTCTGTGACTAGATTCTGTAAAAGATTCAGTTTTTATTTTAAAATTCAAAACGGTGTTTCTCAAACTGTCTGCCAGCAACTCCAAAGCCTAACAGTGAGGAACATGCATGTGTTGTTTTCAATATTAAATAAACTTATCTGTAAATTCAAACATTATCATTATTTGAATTGGCTTTTCTGTTGTGTTGTCGGCCTTCAGCAATGAAGCTGACCATTTTGCGACAGTGCCTCCAATTTACATCACAACAGATTTGCATGACATTTTAAGGAAATACGGAAGGATTAACATTCATAGTTATAAGCAACACCATTTTTGTGTAGGACATGGTGGCCATTATTCAAGGTGTACAGCGCTCTGTCTCTGGGGTGGCAGATATGTTACTGTGTTTCAGAGGGTAACTTTATTTATTTGTTATCTAGCGTTATTGTATAATGTGGTAAAGAGTGACGTTATAAAGAACTTGGTGGCCATTGTTCCAGGCGTACAGTGCTCTGTCTCGAGGGTTGTAGTCAAGCATGGACAGGTGGCTGTATTTGTTGGTCAGAGGAATGTCGATGTACTCGTAGGTGGAGGAGTTGGTGGAGTAGGCATAGTAAACTTTGGTTCCACCGGAGTACCCGTTAGTAACGTACAGGGTTCCACAGATCATGAATGCCTCGCCGGCACTGCGTTTCGGGTGGTTGGTGGTCCAGCTGCGGATGATCTGCAGAGTGTTTGGGTTTAACTGGCTGAGGACGATGTTTCCAGCGTTCTGATTGGTAGCGTAGACAGCCCAGAGCCCCCCCTCGTCCACCATGAGGTCGATGTCTGAGTGCCCCCCCCAGGAGTAATGGTACATGTTGTTGTAGCCGGCAAAGTCCAGCTGCCGGGAGCGGCTGATGAGCGATGTGCTGAAGTCAAACTTGATGATGGTGTGACTCTGAAACTTGTTAAAATAGATGGATCCATTATAAACCACCTGACCAGTGCCGGACCAGGGGTGAGGCAGGCGGTGAGATGTGAAGTTATCCGTCGTCATGAAGTCATACATCGACTGATACTCCCTAACAAAGCGGTTGTTATGGTAACCATCCATGTACCACACCTGTAAGGGAAGAAACCATAATTAATAATCTAAAAATGTGTTTTCTTTGCTCTGTGATAAAAGATGACTGTGTTCCATAAATAAATAGCTCTATTTTTTTTCTTTATTAACTATACAGTTTGATGATGATGTCATGATATTAAACTCTGTTAGACGTCCAGCTGGGAGGAGACTTCGGGGAAGACCAGGACTAGCTGGAGCGAGAGATTATATCTCCACCCTTGGGTTCCCACAGTCAATTCAATTCAATTGAATTTTATTTATAGTATCAAATCATAACAAGAGTTATCTCAAGACACTTTACAGATAGAGTAGGTCTAGACCACACTCTATAGTTTACAAAGAAACAACAATTCCAGTAATTTATCCAAGAGCAAGCATTCAGTGTGACAGTGGTGAGGAAAAACTCCCTCTCAGGAAGAAACCTCGGGTGGTGAGGAAAACCCGATCCCGACATTTTACATTATTAATTCCATTTTCATCTCAACATTTGGACTCTACACCTTTGCAGAATCGTTTATATAGGTATTGATGGCTACTTTATATATGTATATATATAGACCAAACTGACTGCATTCTTGTGTTGTTGTTTTTCGGTTGTTAAGTTTTTGATGATGTATTCTGTTGATGAGACTCACTCTGTTGTCTCCAGTCGGAGCGAGTGGGTCGGTCATCCACGATCCAAACCTAGATCCTGACGACTTGATGGTGATTGGCTCAGAAATTCCTGTCAGCTTCCCACATGCTGAAAAATAAAATCAACAGGAACACGGGAAGGGACAGGCTGAACAAAATAACAGGAAGACTTGCACAAACTGCAGTTGAGTTTTTTTCAGGTGAACAGAGTTTTGTTTGCATTGTTCACAGCTTTGAAGAAGACATTAAAAATAATAATTTTTAATGTCTTCTTAATGATTGATAATCCACAGAAACTCAATAAATAGTTTCTGTGAACACTGTTGACATTGAGAAAATGTTTTTTCAATGGCATTCTGTTTCTGTGTTCTATTATACATTCTGTGTCCAAACCCTTCACCTCTCGGCAAAAATCCAGTGTGGAAAAAAATCAGTATTAATGCCTTAAGAGTTGGTTGTTTACTGTTGCTCTGTAGTGTATGGTGGGCTTAGGTGTGGGTTAATACACATGTTCACTTTATGTGGCGTCCTGAAAAACAAATAATCTTAAATGTCAGAGGAAACAACTGCAAGTCCTTAAAATGTTCAATGTCACAGTTTTGTGTTTATGTACTGACCTTCTGCATGCCTCTTCCTGTTTGTTTATTCCTCTGTTGTTTACTCACCCAGCCTCTGCATGCAGGCCCTCAGCCGGTCCTCCAGGTTCATCACTCGGCCGTGGAGCTCCTGGTAGTCCAGACCTCCCATTTGTTCCTGCAGCGATCCCAGGAGCTCTGTCACATTCGCCACCTCTTCCTTAAACTGTCGGACCAGCAGAGCATCCGCCTTGTAGGCCTCCAGGACCGGGATCAAAGGACGTAACTCCTCCATCTTTACCTTTATGGACTGAGAAACAGACAGCGAGATCAATAACCATCCAGACATTTCCAGACGTCCACATTCAAGTAAAGGGGGTGTGAGCTTCAGCTGTTTGTTTAATAAATTGTTTCCTAATGTTTGATTTACTTTAACAACACAGTGCTCCGATCTGTTTGTCAGATGTGTCTTGTAGATAACTGAACCCGTTCACCAAGGGCATAGGATTTATTTCGACATTGGTTTGGACTAGAGTGCGGATCGGGACGCATTTTTCTGTCTGAGCCCTGCGTCCGACAGAGCAGTAACCAAACTTTTGCAGAGAGCTTTGCCAAGTTCTTGATTAATAAGTGACATGATATCGTAAATGCTGCAATGTTGATTGGTTGTTTAAGCAATGACTTCATAATGTGGGCAGTACCTTGTATTGTCTGGCGATGTTGCTCTCATGTCCGTCTTCCACCTGTTTGAATTTGTTTTCAAGACCCTTCACCTGTTCTTCCATTTTCTCCACAAACTGTAGATCTCTCTGAGTCCGCTGGTCCAGAACCTCGATGGACTGACTCATATTCTGAACCTGGACAACACAAACACATCATCACACATAATACTGAATTACTGCTACTAATGTACCTTTATGAAAATAAAAGTACCTTCTCCAGCAGCTGTCTGAGCTGTTTGGTTCGAGCATCTCTGGAGCAGACCGTCTGCTGGGGAGCAACCACCGTACAAACACATCGACCTTCAGAGTCCTGCGCTGAACTGTACACCTGCCAGCCCTCTTCCGGGGCAGAAGGACCCACCTATCAGACAAGAAATCAGTTGACAATGATGGAAATAAGACACATTTAATGTAAATACTGTGTTGTTAAATAGTTGTTTCAAATTATTTAGTAAAATCGATCATACACACAAAAAAATGTTGACTTGCAATATTATTAGGAAACACTCCAATAACGTTCACTTTTATGCGGATGACACCCAATTATACCTATTAATCAAGCCAGATTAAACCAGTCAGTTAGTTAAACTTCAAGCATGCATTAAGGACATAACATCCTGGATGTCCTACAATTTCCTGATGTTAAACTCAGACAAAATGGAAGTCATTGTGTGGGCCCTGAACACCTCCAAACCTCATTGTCTAAAGATATAGCTACTCTGTATGGTATTGCTGTGTGTGGCACTACTGTCAGAAATCTCAAGAACAGACTTTTTTTCATCTACCTAACCAAAATTAGGCACATCCTTTCACAAAACCATGCTGAAAAACTAGTCCATGCATTTGTTACTTTAAGGGTGGACTACTGTAATTCCTTATTATCAGGTTACACTAATAAGTCCCTTAAGACTCTCCAGTTGAACCACCATGCTGCAGCGCATGTACTGATGAGAATTAAGAAAAGAGATCATATTTCTCCTGTGGGACTACCTATGATAAATAAATGTCCTCTCTCCATCTGTATGCATTCATGTACCATTAATGTATATTGCTAACTTAGGTCCGGGGACATTACATTACAAGTCATTTAGCTGGTTCAAGAGTTTTTTTTTTATCCAAGGTGTAGTCGGAAGAGGTTGGTTTTTAGCCTTTTAGACCTTCTTCCCCTGTGATGTTTTCTCACCTCACAGGTTTCCTTGTATTGGGGTGGCACCTGGATTGTGGTTGCAGCTGCTGCCTTGGTCCTACTCGACACCATGCTACGCCCTGCACTGCTACTACTATTATTTCTAGTCATAGTTCTATTATCCTTATTATTACTATAATTGCCACTCTTCATCATACCAACTCCTTTAATTATTATAAAACATATTCCTGTATATATGTACCGTTGTTTCTGTGTCCCAACCAGCAGCGCAGGAGTCAGGGTCTGTCCGAGGTTTCTGCTTCTTAAAAGGAAGTTTTTTTTCTCGCCACTGTTGCACCAAATGCCTGCTCTTGGGGGGAATTATTGACTCTGTAAATTATAGAGTGTGGTCTAGACCTACTCTATCTGTAAAGTGTCCTGAGATAACTTCTGACACTATAAATAAAATTAAGCTCGGAAGAAGAAAATAATTTACACATACATACATACATTACATAAATACATAGATACATACATACATCAGAGATGGGGACTCGAGTCTGAGACTCGGACTCGAGTCGCACTTAAGTCGCACAAACAGCTGACTTCAGACTTGACTCGGACTCGACCCAAAAGATTTCAGACTCGAGCTTGGAGACTCTTCAACAACATGTTTTCATGCATTTATTGCTTTTTAAATGTATTAATGTATTTCTATTTTCTTTTATTGGCGCATATACGTTGGGGAAACGTATGACGAGCTGCATATCCCCTGCCCTTTGCCATAATGTGCAATGGAACACATGCGTTATGCCTTATGTGCGTGCACTCGCATATAAAAAAAATACATTGCCGATGGCAACACCAAGTCCTCCCGGAGTTGTGCCTTTTTTTAGTTTTGTTTTCAATAACTTGGTAAACAGTGGCAGTAAGCCAAGAGCTACATGCAAGGTGTGTGGCACCAAGATAAATGATGCCGGATCAACAACATCGGACTTCACCTAAATAGGTCAGTCACTCACACGCTAATGTCAAAGAGACATTACATTTAGCATATATCATCACAGGTAACAAGCTAATCATCGCTAAGTGTTGTGTTAATGCTGGGAACAGGCTAATTATATCTTTATAGTTAGTAGTTGCTGAGCCTCAGACATCCATGGTGCACAGGAGGCGGGACGCACAGATCCATCTCCCCAGGAACAAATGCTGTGTTCGGGGGGCAAATTCATGTGACGCGTAATTAATCCCGTGGATGATTTGTAGGCTATTAAGTGTACAAGGTGTACCCCAGTCCACCAAACACTGGGTCTTAATTTTGCACATATTTCTGTTACTGTAGTGCTATTTACTATTTCATTATTTAATCCATGCGTGGCTCAGCCGTCAGCTGCCGTGGAGACGCTGGCCTCACTAACCTCTCCTCCTCTGAGTCGGATCTCCCTCGCGCTTCACTGAGCCTACTAACACTTAGAAAATAAATAAATGGCATTGCATCAGTGAGTTCACACTGCTTATTGTGCGTGATTTGGACTGACGGTGAGATGCATGTTGTTCTGTAACTGGTGTGGCGCTACCACTATTTTTTTTTTTCAGACTTTTTTTTGAATGAAAGAGAAATTATATTTAGCATATATCATCACAGGTAACAAGCTAACCATCGCAAAGTGTGGTGATAATGCTAGGAAAAGGCACATTGTAACTTTATAGTTGTATCCATATGATGTGACAGACTTAGGTTAATATTTCACCAGGTCCGAGGGCTAGAGGGACATGTTAAGGTGCTGACACACCAAGGAGATTATCGGCCGTTGGACAGTCTGGCGAGGTCAGTGACTCGAATCTGTTCGGTGTGTCCCGTGCCGTCGTCAGTCTGGAGTGCCGTCGGCGCTCATTTTGGCCAACCTGACATGTTCAGTCGCCGGCAGGGCAGTCGGGACTCACCCGGAAATGGCGAGCAGAATGAGCGTGACTAGAGTCTCTCAAAATCTGATGAAAATCTTTTAAACTGACCTTTGTTGATCTGAAATAAAGACAGATTCAGGAACTACACGGCCTATTTCTCGCTTAAAATGTTTTCAGAAACATGTTTCAGTGAACTATTTTAGTACAATATGAGATTGTATTCTGAACGAGCCGCCATGACAGTCTGGCATTGAATTTCCGGAGAACACAAACCCATGTGACGCGTTCGTCCCATCAGCTGCCGGTTTTCATTTCTTGGGCAACAATACAGAGTAGCGCTGCCTGCTGCTATGGAGACATATTACATTTCTCAAGCGGTGTCGCCTCAGTGTGTTCCGAGGCAGTTTTTTGGACCTCGGGGACCCGACTGATCATTTCCACTGGCTTTTCTGCCGAGAACAGCCGTCTGGTTGGTGTGTAAGCAGCTTACAGTAGACCCCATAAAGTTATCCTACAACTGATTTTAATACTGTACTGTCTGGACATGCTTTGAATTCATAAGATTTATGGGACAGATCAGATGGCCAGAGACTTGAGACTTGACTTGGACTCGTGGCAAAAGATTTGAGACTTGACTTGAACTCCAGCTCAAAGACATCTCTGACATACATACAGTACATAAATACATACATACATACTGTACATACATACATAGAAGGAGCTGAAGGGTATGAATAAATTAGCCAAACGTGTGAAAATGGCAAAATATATTAAAGACGTGTGAAACTCAAAGAATGTGTTAAAATACAAAGACTGTTCTCACTCTGTCATTCCGATTGTGATTTTTTCATTCCTCAAATAATTATTTTCTTCAGAAGGTGTTCTGGTATTTAGATCTTTTGTCTTATTTTATATAATTTTTTATCTTGTTTCTAATTCATAGTTTATTTCTTGTATTATCGGTGTATCGGTGTATCATCTATCTATCTATATCTATATTTCCATCCATCTATCATCTATCTATCTATCTATCCATCCCTCCCTCCCTCTCTCTCTCTCTCTTTCCATCCATACATCTATCTAAATATCTATCTATCTATCTATCTATTGTATCTGTCTGTCTGTCTATCCATTTATCCATCGATCCATCTATCCATCCATCTATCTATCTGTCTATCCATCTATCTATCTATCTATCTATCTATCTATCTATCTATCTATCTATCTATCGATCGATCTATCTATCTATCTATCTATCTATCTATTGTATCTGTCTGTCTGTCTATCCATTTATCCATCTATCCATCTATCCATCCATCTATCTGTCTATCCATCTATCCATTTAACAATTATATATATATATATATATATATATATATATATATAGTGTTGTTAATGCTGTAGGTTTGTGTAACTGTGCAGTCATTAAGTTTTTAACCCTCTCTAATATTAATCCTAATGTGCTGTAATCCTTTCGATAATCTGGATTAAAACACTTTAATTGACGGTTGATCTTTTCATAAAATATTAAATCCAATTAGGAAACATTGACATAATATTTAATATGCGTCTCTCTTAGTCAAAGGTTTGAAGCTTGCTGAGAACTACAGTTTAATCTGCTGATTGATCTCATAATCAACCAACAGGCTAAAATCTGATCCAGAAGATCTATGATCTAAATGTCTCTCACACAGAGGCAGAATGTGTAATGGAGAGGTGCATGCTGGGTTAGTGTCTGACAACCAAATATCGATTGATTGATCGGATCAGTTTATTTCTCACAAACATTAAATTATTTCTGTCAAATTAAATATTATTGACATCGACAGTGACCAAGGTCTTCCACAGTCTAAAAACAGCAGAATAGATAACAACAGAATAAAGGATAGAGCATAAGACAGGAGAAAAGAAGACAGCAAAACAGGAGACAGCAGAATAAAAATAGAACCATTATATATTCACCATGGTGAAGAGTGATCCAAACAGCAGCAGCAGAAAAACGTTGAGCAGATTCTCTTCAGACTCCATCTGTGTCAAACCCATTCACTGTTTACCTCTTTAATTAGCTTCTTATCTGTCTCTTAGCCTGTCTGTTAGCCTTTCCGTTAGCCTGGTTATCTGTCTGTTAGCCTGTCTGTTAGCCTGTCTGTTATCCTGGTTATCTTTGTGTTAGCCTTTCTGTTAGCCTGTCTGTTAGCCTTTGTGTTAGCCTGGTTATCTGTCTGTTAGCCTGGTTATCTCTCTGTTAGCCTGTTATCTGTTGTGTATCTGTCTCTCTGCTCCTCTCTCTGGTCTCTTGGCTTTCCTCCTCCCTCTCTCCTCTCTCCTCCTCTCCCGTCTCTCTTTCTTCTCTGATGTGACGCCAGCAATTGGCCAAGTGGAAACAAGATGCTCTAGTGTGTGTGTGTGTGTGTGTGTGTGTGTGTGTGTGTGTGTGTGTGTGTGTGTCTGTGTGTGTGTGTGTGTGTGTGTGTGTATGTATGTGTGAACATTTCCATAGCACTATTTCCTTTCAAGTTTGTATGCTTCTAGTTTTAATATGCAGGTTTTACAAGTGGGCTGACTTCCTTTGTTTCATCTTCTGTTTATAGAGCAGCAGAAGTGAGTATGGTTGGCAGTGAGCCTGCAGCAGCGTCTACAAGATGATCCAATTGGGAGGGAGTAAAGTGAGCATAGAATCCGCTGTTACATTAAGAGTAGCCTGGATCAATGCTGTCCTCTCTCTCTGTGTTTCCATTCTCAAGCTCCGTTCTCTTCAGGAAACAACAACCTTGAAGCTAGCAAGCCACACGCTGAAAATATCAAGTTATGAAGATGTGGACGGTTTAACAAGTCAGACCTGCTTGGTTCTTTCAGGGAATGATTATAAAGATTTATAAAGAATATGTTTAGATCATTTCCTCTCTAACTGGGAGGTTTTGGGACTGATTGGTGGGATTGCTGTGGACCATCTCTGTCACTACGCTGAAGAAAATCTTGTCTTCTACATTAAGAAGACAGATAGGCCTAAACTGACCGACATCAACATAATCTTCCTCCTCAGGAATAAGAACCCAACCAGCTCTTCACCAAGACTTCAGAAAAACCTGCTTCCTCCATGCTTGTTAGTGGTCTATTACCCAGTTATGATCTTTATGAAAAGCTTTCTCTAACTTTCTGTTTTCCTTAAAATGTCCACTGACATTTGAGGTGCTAGCTACACATTAATACACTCTTTCCCAGTATCTGCAGCCTTCTTCCACTGCCTTTACTAATACTACAGCTCAGAAAACCAAAACATTTCAACATAAAATCTTCTGTATTCTCTGACTTCTTGTAACCGTAACATTTCCACATCATATTCATTAATTAAATCTTCTGTATATCTGTGACTTCCTGTCCCTTTCCGCCCATCAGATCTGCATTTACAGCTGCCCATATGCCCTTCTCAGTAGCCCTTGGCTGTTTCACTTTGGATTTCTGCCTAGGACTCCTCTCTTTCCCAGGCTGCCATGCTGTGTTACCATCTGTTTCTTCCACTGCAGCCTAGCTAGCCTGTTGCTGGAGTTCTCAAGGATTGGACTTCATGAGCCCTTAACACAAACTCATTGGAGTCTTTCACACAGAAGGAAGTGAGAATCCAGACTTAAACGTAAATCTCACTCAGTTGGACATGACTTCAGTGTAAACAAACATGATGGAAGATGGGCAGGAAGACAGTGTGCCCGGGGCGGTTAATGTTCGGCGCTGTTGACCCCGGATTGCCTCGGTGGGCATTGGCGTCCCCCAAAAGGATATCAGAACGTAAATATTCAACATGTTAAATATTTGTAAAAATCACTCTTAAAAGAATCCACACCATAGGAATATCAGGCAAGACTATCTTTAGAACAATCCCAAACATCTGGGCACTGCTGCCCGTTGTTAGAGGGGATGGGCCTGGTTACTATGTGGTGTACCAAGCTTTGGGCCTGGTTACTGTGTGGTGTACCCAGCTTTGGGCCTGGTTACTATGTGGTGTACCAAGCTTTGGGCCTGGTTACTGTGTGGTGTGGTGTACCCAGCTTTGGGCCTGGTTACTGTGTGGTGTGGTGTATCCAGCTTTGGGCCTGGTTACTGTGTGGTGTATCCAGCTTTGGGCCTGGCTACTATGTGGTGTACCCAGCTTTGGGCCTGGTTACTGTGTGATGTACCCAGCTTTGGGCCTGGTTACTGTGTGGTGTACCCACCTTTGGGCCTGGTTACTGTGTGGTGTACTCAGCTTTGGGCCTGGTTACTATGTGGTGTACTCAGCTTTGAGCCTGGCTACTATGTGGTGTATCCAGCTTTGGGCCTGGTTACTGTGTGGTGTACTCAGCTTTGGGCCTGGTTACTGTGTGGTGTACTCAGCTTTGGGCCTGGTTACTGTGTGGTGTACTCAGCTTTGCGCCTGGTTACTATGTGGTGTACTCAGCTTTGGACCAGGTACGAGATGAATCATCGGCACCATTTTAACTCTAACAGAGTCCCGATGGACAGGTACTTCAGCTCTGTTTGTTTGGGAGGAGAGATCTGAACTCAGTCTATATTCTGATTATCAAATGATGCTTCACAGAGTCACAGTTTCCATCTGATGCCACATTCTAATCCTTGTTATCTTCAGACTGATAACTGCAGAATTTAGTCTGCTACAGTTATGGATCAGTTATGGGTTAGGGTTATGGGTCAGGTATGGATCAATTATGTGTCAGTTATAGATCGGTTATGGATCAGTTATGGGTTAGAAGAGGGTCAGTTCAGAGTCTTCAGTTTGAACGAGAAACAAAAAGGAGAAGAAGACAGATGGAGCAGAAAATGTCTCTAAATTAATCATCATGTGGTCGTCATGGAAACATCTCTATCTGCAGGCACAAGTGTGTGTGTGTGTGTGTGTGTGTGTGTGTGTGTGTGTGTGCGCATGTGTGTGTGTGTTGAACCCTGCTGCGGACCATCTGACACACACAGACACACACACTCACACTCACATGCACACACACACACACACACACACACACACACACAGACACACTCTCTCTCCCTTGGACAGATTTCAGTGAGAGAAGAAGAAACGAGGCGTTTGGGAACACCATAAAAACAGAATCTGATTTAAAATGTTTGAGACATTAAGATCATTTCTGATTCAATTAGATTTTTTAACAGAAACATGATTCATATCTTTATTTGTAAATGTTTTATTGATCAAATCTTGAGATTATATTTGAAACATTTGATGAAAATGAACTTAATGAGTTTCAACTTAATCACGATTCCATCTGAAATATTATTTGTCGGTATTTAATAAATTCAACCAGGCAGAGCTTCCTGAGTAGTCATAGTTCATGCATGAAACTGTCGACATCTGCTGGTTAAACTCTGTATTACATTTTTATACATACAATCACAAACTGTGAGGCAGAAACACATCCAGTAACAAGGATCCAGGTCTATATATATATATATATATATATATATATATATATATATATATTATTAATATATAAATAATTATATATCAAATAAATGTTTACCTCAGAAGGAAGACAATATCCCTGGGTATAAACACACCTCCAGATTTTATTATGTTTTTATCCTCAGAGATGTTTAATGCCGGCCTGTAATGTAATTAATGCTCTGCAGAGTTGTATGTTTTTAAATCTTATGTTAACTTATAATCTTATAGTCACATGTGGTTCTTTTTAAATTATCAAACTAACAGTATAGCGATGAAGATAATATACATACATATGGTGCAAAATGTAGAACATGATGTGAGAAAAATCGGAACTTGTTAAATGCATTACAAGTTTGCAGCTGTCATTGTTTTCATGTAAATATCAATCTACACATTTATGAGTATATTTCCTGTGCCTTCACCTTCAGATCACAAGTGTGTGAACATTGTCTATGAGTGCAAATTTCAATTTACAAGTTCAGATTTTTGCACCATATTTACCTTCATATAAAGGGTAGCTCGAATTAATCTGATTGGTTCCTAACCATAGCTAAGGTTTCACTAAAAGATGTAACGTTTCTGAAACATTCATGTCTCCTCCCTGCTGATATGAGATCTGTATCTCCTCCCTGCTGATCTGAGATCTGTAGCTCCTCCCTGCTGATCTGTATCTCCTCCATGCTGATCTGTATCTCCTCCCTCCTCCCTGTATCTGATCCCTGCTGATCTGAGATCTCCTCCCTGCTGATCTGATCCCTGAGATCTGTAGCTCCTCCCTGCTGATCTGTATCTCCTCCCTGCTGATCTGTATCTCCTCCCTGCTGATCTGAGATCTGTATCTCCTCCCTGCTGATCTGTATCTCCTCCCTGCTGATCTGAGATCTGTAGCTCCTCCCTGCTGATCTGTATCTCCTCCCTGCTGATCTGTATCTCCTCCCTGCTGATCTGAGATCTGTATCTCCTACTTGCTGATCTGAGATCTGTATCTCCTCCCTGCTGATTTGAGATCTTTATCTCCTGTCTGCTGATCTAAGAAACTTTCTTTAAAGCAGATTTCAGATTCATCTCTTTATTATATTTGTTGTACAAAACCTTTTGTTCAAAATGTTTACAGGTTGTTTAAATGTCTACTTGTCATTGTTTTGGTTTCCACAGTGATAGCGAAAATGGAGGTTGCCTCTGTTGTGTTGTGTTGCCGTGGAAATGGTCACTCTGCTGCTCTCTACAGATGTGTTGAAGCCGTGATCTCGGTACATCCCGCTCTGCAGCATCGCCTCCGAGAACTGACAGGACTTCCCTTTAAACTGAGTCTGAAACATACAATAACATAACTTCAGTCTTTAGACTGAGTCTGAAACATACAATAACATAACTTCAGTCTTTAAACTGAGTCTGAAACATACAATAACATAACTTCAGTCTTTAAACTGAGTCTGAAACATACAATAACATAACTTCAGTCTTTAGACTGAGTCTGAAACACACAATAACATAACTTCAGTCTGAAACACACAATAACATAACTTCAGTCTTTAGACTGAGTCTGAAACACACAATAACATAACTTCAGTCTTTAGACTGAGTCTGAAACACACAATAACATAACTTCAGTCTTTAAACTGAGTCTGAAACATACAATAACATAACTTCAGTCTTTAGACTGAGTCTGAAACACACAGAATTGCATACAAGCGATATCAGTAATAAATCAGTAATTTCACTGGATAACAATGAATAGATGTATTTATTATTATAACAGAGGATAACTGCAAGATATTCCTTCATGGACTACCAGAATCAAATGAAATCATAATGAGATTCAAACAATAAAAAGATTAAAAATCAAACTTTTCTTGAAGGGGTTACAGGTGCATAGCATCGCCGACAGCGACACAGGATATTAAACCTGTCATTGTTTACCCTCTTTCACTAACTGAACAGTTTTCAAACTCTAACTTGAAGCACTAAAATTGATTTAAAACATTTTTTGAATAATTGTTAGGGCTTGAGCCCCCCTAAAAGGGTCTGATATGGCCCCAGGCTGCTGCTATACATGCTCTCCATGATGAATCCTTACTGTATTGTTATTGATGTTGTTTTGTAATGATTGGATGTGTTGGCTGCTGTCTATATCACAAATAACCCCTCGTGGAAAATAAAGATGACTTCACCTACACCACACCATAGTTTACCTACACCACACCATAGTTTACCTACACCACACTATATAGTTTACCTACACCACACCAGAGTTTACCTACACCACACCATAGTTTACCTACACCACACTATATAGTTTACCTACACCACACTATATAGTTTACCTACACCACACTATATAGATTACCTACACCACACTATATAGTTTACCTACACCACACTATATAGATTACCTACACCACACTATATAGTTTACCTACACCACACTATATAGTTTACCTACACCACACTATATAGTTTACCTACACCACACCAGAGTTTACCTACACCACACTATATAGATTACCTACACCACACTATATAGTTTACCTACACCACACTATATAGTTTACCTACACCACGCTATATAGTTTACCTACACCACACCAGAGTTTACCTACACCACACCATAGTTTACCTACACCACACTATATAGTTTACCTACACCACACTATATAGTTTACCTACACCACACCAGAGTTTACCTACACCACACCATAGTTTACCTACACCACACTATATAGTTTACCTACACCACACTATATAGATTTTACACCACAGTTTACCCACACCACGCTATATAGTTTACCTACACCACACTATATAGTTTACCTACACCACACTATATAGTTTACCTACACCAAACTATAGTTTACCTACACCACACTATATAGTTTACCTACACCAAACTATAGTTTACCTACACCACACTATATAGTTTTACCTACAGCACACTATATAGTTTACCTACACCACACTATATAGATTACCTACACCACACTATATAGTTTACCTACACCACACTATAGTTTACCTACACCACACTATAGTTTACCTACACCACACTATATAGTTTACATACACCACACTATAGTTTACCTACACCACACTATATAGATTACCTACACCACACTATATAGTTTTTCTACACCACACTATATAGATTACCTACACCACACTATATAGATTACCTACACCACACTATATAGTTTTTCTACACCACACTATATAGATTACCTACACCACACTATATAGATTACCTACACCACATTATATAGTTTACCTACACCACACTATATAGATTACCTACACCACACTATATAGTTTTTCTACACCACACTATATAGATTACCTA
Source organism: Perca flavescens (assembly GCF_004354835.1). NCBI lineage: Eukaryota > Metazoa > Chordata > Actinopteri > Perciformes > Percidae > Perca > Perca flavescens. The sequence continues at coordinate 40,196,614 of NC_041335.1, forward strand.
CACCACACTGTAGTTTACCTACACCACACTATATAGTTTACCTACACCACACCATAGTTTACCGACACCACACTATAGTTTACCTACACCACACTATATAGTTTACCTACACCACGCTATATAGTTTACCTACACCACACTATAGTTTACCTACACCACACCATAGTTTACCTACACCAAACTATAGTTTACCTACACCACACTATATAGTTTACCAACACCAAACTATAGTTTACCTACACCACACTATATAGATTACCTACACCACACTATATAGTTTTTCTACACCACACTATATAGATTACCTACACCACACTATATAGTTTACCTACACCACACTATATAGATTACCTACACCACACTATATAGTTTACCTACACCACACTATATAGATTACCTACACCACACTATATAGTTTACCTACACCACACTATAGTTTACCTACACCACACTATATAGTTTACCTACACCACACTATAGTTTACCTACACCACACCATAATTTACCTACACCACACTATAGTTTACCTACACCACACCATAGTTTACCTACACCACACTATAGTTTACCTACACCACACCATAATTTACCTACACCACACTATATAGTTTACCTACACCACACTATAGTTTACCTACACCACACTATATAGTTTACCTACACCACACTATATAGTTTACCTGAAACACAGTTGTCTGAAACACACAATAACATAACTTCAGTCTGAAACACACAATAACATAACTTCAGTCTTTAGACTGAGTCTGAAACACACAATAACATAACTTCAGTCTTTAGACTGAGTCTGAAACACACAATAACATAACTTCAGTCTTTAAACTGAGTCTGAAACATACAATAACATAACTTCAGTCTTTAGACTGAGTCTGAAACACACAGAATTGCATACAAGCGATATCAGTAATAAATCAGTAATTTCACTGGATAACAATGAATAGATGTATTTATTATTATAACAGAGGATAACTGCAAGATATTCCCTTCATGGACTACCAGAATCAAATGAAATCATAATGAGATTCAAACAATAAAAAGATTAAAAATCAAACTTTTCTTGAAGGGGTTACAGGTGCATAGCATCGCCGACAGCGACACAGGATATTAAACCTGTCATTGTTTACCCTCTTTCACTAACTGAACAGTTTTCAAACTCTAACTTGAAGCACTAAAATTGATTTAAAACATTTTTTGAATAATTGTTAGGGCTTGAGCCCCCCTAAAAGGGTCTGATATGGCCCCAGGCTGCTGCTATACATGCTCTCCATGATGAATCCTTACTGTATTGTTATTGATGTTGTTTTGTAATGATTGGATGTGTTGGCTGCTGTCTATATCACAAATAACCCGTCGTGGAAAATAAAGATGACTTCACCTACACCACACCATAGTTTACCTACACCACACCATAGTTTACCTACACCACACTATATAGTTTACCTACACCACACCAGAGTTTACCTACACCACACCATAGTTTACCTACACCACACTATATAGTTTACCTACACCACACTATATAGATTACCTACACCACACTATATAGTTTACCTACACCACACTATATAGTTTACCTACACCACGCTATATAGTTTACCTACACCACACCAGAGTTTACCTACACCACACCATAGTTTACCTACACCACACTATATAGTTTACCTACACCACACTATATAGATTACCTACACCACACTATATAGTTTACCTACACCACGCTATATAGTTTACCTACACCACGCTATATAGTTTACCTACACCACACTATAGTTTACCTACACCACACCATAGTTTACCTACACCAAACTATAGTTTACCTACACCACACTATATAGTTTACCTACACCACACTATAGTTTACCTACACCACACTATATAGATTACCTACACCACACTATATAGTTTACCTACACCACACTATATAGATTACCTACACCACACTATATAGTTTACCTACACCACACTATAGTTTACCTACACCACACTATAGTTTACCTACACCACACTATATAGTTTACATACACCACACTATAGTTTACCTACACCACACTATATAGATTACCTACACCACACTATATAGTTTTTCTACACCACACTATATAGATTACCTACACCACACTATATAGATTACCTACACCACACTATATAGTTTTTCTACACCACACTATATAGATTACCTACACCACACTATATAGATTACCTACACCACATTATATAGTTTACCTACACCACACTATATAGATTACCTACACCACACTATATAGTTTTTCTACACCACACTATATAGATTACCTACACCACACTGTAGTTTACCTACACCACACTATATAGTTTACCTACACCACACCATAGTTTACCTACACCACACTATAGTTTACCTACACCACACTATATAGTTTACCTACACCACACCATAGTTTACCTACACCACACTATAGTTTACCTACACCACACTATATAGTTTACCTACACCACACTATATAGTTTACCTACACCACACTATAGTTTACCTACACCACACCATAGTTTACCTACACCACACCATAGTTTACCTACACCAAACTATAGTTTACCTACACCACACTATATAGTTTACCAACACCACACTATAGTTTACCTACACCACACTATATAGATTACCTACACCACACTATATAATTTTTCTACACCACACTATATAGATTACCTACACCACACTATATAGTTTACCTACACCACACTATATAGATTACCTACACCACACTATATAGTTTACCTACACCACACTATATAGATTACCTACACCACACTATATAGTTTACCTACACCACACTATAGTTTACCTACACCACACTATATAGTTTACCTACACCACACTATAGTTTACCTACACCACACCATAATTTACCTACACCACACTATAGTTTACCTACACCACACCATAGTTTACCTACACCACACTATAGTTTACCTACACCACACCATAATTTACCTACACCACACTATATAGTTTACCTACACCACACTATAGTTTACCTACACCACACTATATAGTTTACCTACACCACACTATATAGTTTACCTACACCACACTATAGTTTACCTACACCACACCATAGTTTACCTACACCACACTATATAGTTTACCAACACCACACTACAGTTTACCTACACCACACTATATAGTTTACCTACACCACACTATAGTTTACCTACACCACACTATAGTTTACCAAGGGTGGTGATGGCCCAGGGGATATGACACATGCCTTTGGTTGTGGAGACCTGGGTTTGATTCCCACTGAGATACATCAACCAATGTGTCCCTGAGCAAGACCCTTAACCCCTAGTTGCTCGAGGTACGTACATATGTGTATGTATGTATGTATGTATATATAAAATGTAATTATAAGTTGCTTTGGATAAAAGCGTCAGCTAAATGACATGTAATGTAACAAAGACACAATTCCCCACAAGAGCATTTGGTGCAACACTGGTGACACGTCTGTCTGTCTGTCTTACTGTCTCTCTGTCTGCCTGCCTGTCTGTCTGTCTGCCTGCCTGTCTCTCACCTGTATCTCATGAACAGATGGTCCCTTGCTGCCGTATGTTTGGTTGGATGTTCGGTAAAGCGGCTGATCGATCTTCTCCCTGAAACAAACAGCAGCTCAAAGTTACAGAAAGAACTAGAAATGTCTTCAAGAAATGTTGACCTTGTACTGGGTGCTGTTGGGGACCAAGATTCTGGTTAAACCTGATTTTAACCAGAAGGCCTCAGATTAAACTGACCTCTGGATACAGGACACACATGTGCTCAGAGACAAAGGAATCTTGGCCTGCATGTAAACCCCAAAGCCTGGTTAATTCACACCTCTATGCGAAAGTGCCAGCCAGAAGGGGAACGCCTCACAACTGGCAGGAAGTCAAAGAACTACAAGATTGTAGTCTTCAAACTTTCAAGAGTTTTGAGTCTTCCTATTGGTTCAAAGGGACCATAAACACAGCATGCAGTCTTGATCTATAAATAACCTGATCCTAGGACACTCCCTCGTCTTCCATTGCAACTCTGTTGCTGAGGGGAGCGCACAAGCGCTTGTGCTAAAACTTCCATTTTCTGGAGAAAGTGGATTTTATTTCGGTGGATCCTTGAAAACGCACCAGTGTTTTCATATCTGCAGTGAGAAGGAAACAATGTTTTTCTTCTCAAAGTCGACTAAACTTCCCCCTTTCTGCCTTTTTGGAGGAAGTTTCTCCGTGGCTGCTGACGAGCGCCAGGGGATTTGTCTGTTTCATTTCTGTGGAAATCTCAGGACAGAAACAAACGGACTGAACACACCGTAAGGAGGCTTACGTCTGGGCAGAGATAAGTAGTGTGTTTATTAATGAGCAAAGGGTTCGCTACCACTTGTTGCCATTAAGGTGATCTGATTTAATCATGTACTGGTCCATATGTGATTATTAATCTGTTCTGTGAATGTATAACTGATCACTATACGGTTGATTAGGTTGTGTTAAGTAGCTGGGTATAACTGTAATTGCTACTTGCTAAGTCACTCCTTTCATGGTGTTTCAGTTACTGTCTGCGATAGAATCGCGAAATTAGCTGTTAGCCACTGGAGTGGTTATAGTGACCAAAGTTTCCCTCAGTAAGTCAAAAGTCTCAGTCTGTCCTAACTACACGTGTGGTCCAGACCTGAGTAGCTGAGGGGGGTGGGTCATTATCGATAACTAAGATCAGAGTGTTTTCCCTTCTTTACCCTTTCTCCTTTTACTAATTATACACACACACACACACACACACATACACCTACACGGACACAAGCTAGCTTGTAGCTCCTGAGCTAACGGTGCTAGCTTCACACGTGGAGTCGGCATCACCTTGTACAGAGCTAACACATGGATTAATAATAATTAAATAGTTTTGTGCAGCTCACAGGAGTAGCCATTTTTGGAGTTGTTTTTGTGTTGGAACTACATTTTGACACCACCCCTCCTTTTTCACTCACTCTCTCTCACACACACACACACACACTCACACACACACAGACACAGACGTGTCCATGCTGCTTTGTTTTTGCTTTGTTTTGGCTGTGATATTGTAAAAGATATATGTTTATTATTGAAGAATTATTGATTAGCTACTGATAATTGTGACGTTAATAAATCTTATTATAATTAATTAGCGGTTGCTTGTGATTATTTGTGTACTTGTTGTAATAATTGCTGGTCGATTCACCCCTTCCTTTAATTCCTTTTTAAAGGATTACCACAGAAATGAGACTGTTCCACAGTTTGATTATTGGTCCCTGACTTGCAGGGTGGTGCCCTGTTTTGATTGTTTGTCGATTTGATAAAGTTATTAATAACCATATTCATAACTTTATTAATATTGATAAAACATCTTTGATAATTTGCCAATGATCAAATCTGTACCCTACGAGAATCCTACAGTGCACATCCCAAAATAACTGGCTGTGTGAGACAGAGAACATAGAGTACATTAGATGAGTAAAGGCCATCGTCACCACTAGTTTACATAGCTAAAGTAGTTATTGTAACACAGAAGAACACAAAAGTACTACCTTCATCACAGTAGTATTATATGAAGGAAGTACAGCAGGAGTAGTAATACAGAAGCACTGGCAGTATTACATTAAGGTAGTACAGGCAGTAGTACTACTACAGAAGCACTAGCAGTATTATATGAAGGTAGTACAGGCAGTAGTACTACTACAGAAGCACTACCAGTATTATATGAAGGTAGTACAGGCAGTAGTACTACTACAGAAGCACTAGCAGTATTATATGAAGGTAGTACAGGCAGTAGTACTACTACAGAAGCCCTAGCAGTATTATATGAAGGTAGTACAGGCAGTAGTACTACTACAAAAGCACTGGCAGTATTATATGAAGGTATTACAGGCAGTAGTACTACTACAGAAGCACTAGCAGTATTATATGAAGGTAGTACAGGCAGTAGTACTGGCAGTACTCTGTTTCTACCTCAGATCAGATGACAGTAACCTGAACTAGCATTAGTTAACCCGTCAGTAAAACATAACTAACTGTGTAACTACCTGTAACCATGGAAACACTGGGGGTTGTTGAATCGGTGCGGCAGGTTGGGATCCGTCCTGTAAACGTCGCATGTTTGAACCCTCTGCTCCTCCATGACTGACTGGCTCACTGGCTGATAGACTGATAGAGTGATGGAGTGATAGACTGGCTGTCTGACCAAAACACAGTTACTAACAACACAAGGTTACCATGGAGACGCATAACATCACACACTGTGTCTCAGCATACACACACACAGACACACACAGACACACACACACACACACACACACACACACACACTGACATGAAACAAATATAAATAACCCTAATTTTCCTCTTTTAAATCAAATCTAAAATAATTCCAGAGCAGCAGAACTCTTGTTTGTGTTGCTAGGCAACATGTTAAGAGGAAGTGGCTCACCAGGCTTTAAAGGGTAGATGCTAGATTGGATCTACTGAACATGTCGTGCCTCGTGGCCCGCCTTATTTTTGCCTTATTCTGCCTTTGATTGGCTTACCCTGGTAGTCTTACCCTAACCAATCCCCACTCTTCATGCATAAAACCCAACTACATACACACGTCTAGCAGATCTGATCTAGCATTTACTGCTTCAGAGCGTCTTTGAGAATACATTCTGTTGCCAGGAAACATCAGCAGCGCTGTCCAATCAGGAGCAATCTAAACAGGAAGTAACTGTACTATCACAAGTTAGCATCAAGCCCCCAGGAACAGCACCATGTCTTAAAGCCACCATAGGCTTAGCGGATAAGGGTGAAACTGTCCCCCTCTGGCCCAGAAAGACTTCTCCCAGAGACTTTGCATGGCAAAAGAAAATTCTATATTTCAGCGGATAATTTTTTGGGGGGTACACAAACCTACCAGCCAGAACACTTAAAGGGTCCTTGTTTAAATCGTCACGTTTTTAACATTTTTAACATTCACTAGTAGCCAAATCCAGAGTTATTAAACAAGGCATGATGAACGCGCATAATAGACACAAACAGACCCGCGGGACTGCACCCGCCCATGTTGCCCTGCACTGCACATGCTCATATGACTGTTCTCCCGAGGTCCTGTAGCTGTAATAATAAAGCTAATTGTTGTAATTCACCATGTGTTCTATCAATACGTCCATGCTATTATCTTATGATACATCCGAGGGATGTACATATGCTGTAAAGCCTGTAACGTGGATGTAATGTCATTAGCGTTTCCCAAACTGCCGGGGCTATCGGCTAGTAGCTAACATCAGCGGTAGCTAGCATTGATGTATTAAGAGAACGCTAACATCATGAACGCACAGTGTTGCTACGGTTGCTACGACAACACAAACTCATGCTAGTGTGCATGTCCACCGTGACATCATGGGCCAGTCAATGTTGAAGATCTGTCAGAGTTTTAGGCTAGGACCCAAATGTAGAGATGCAAGGAGAGGCAGCAGTAGAAATAATAATAGTTTCATGAGAACACAAAGAAACTTACAAATGTAAGCAGAGCAGGTGAGCAAATCCAAAAACACAGGAACACGGAGCAGGTGGGCAAATCCAGACTCCAATTCCAAAAAACAAATCCAGGAACAAACAAACAAACAAAACAAACAACAATGAATGGGGAGCCGGGGTTGAAGTACTTATGGCGGGAAAGGTGATGGTTGATTGGCAGCAGGTGTGTATCGTCCAGTGGGGAACCTTCAGGGCCTTCTACGCCTTCAGAGAAGGCCTAAACATAATAATAAATAATAATTAATTTAATTTAATAATAATACTAATAATTAAGTATTCAATAAAAAATTTAATTTTTTATTTCTATCTCATTTAATTTAATACAATACATTTAATACATTTTCTCTCATCTATGTTCTAAAGTTAAGCTTACTGTCAAGGCCATGTCCTGAAAACACGTTATCCAATCAGAATCGTCTGTCTCTATAAGGCCCGGTTAGCTGGCTCATTCATTGGTTAGGACTTCACGAATCCCGGGGAAGGCCAAGCTATGTGTTTTGGTGTGGAGAGTGACGGGCAAATCGACCAATCACGCTTTGATTTCAAGTGGGTGGGAAAAAACAAAAGATCGTAGGCCTTCATGAAGTCCGAATCTCTGCAGAGTGGTGAGAGCGGTTGAGAGACAGAGTTAACTGGCGGAAGACGAGAGTGACGTTGTGGCTAGCTTGATAGCATCGCCTTTTTCAAGGCGGCCTTTCACAGAAAAACTTGAAATAATAAAAAACTGAAGACCAACTCCAGAACTGGAATTAAAAGAAAAGGTTAAGAAGGTGGAAAGGCATTTCAAGACCGAAAATGATCAGCGATATCCATGGATGACGGGCTGTAAGAAAACAAACAGGCTGTACTGCTGGAGTTGTTTACTTTTTAACTGTGTGATCCACCTGGGTCAGCGCAAATTTGACAGCTTTACAAATCTGACAAAGTCAGCCCACTGACATCAAGATTCTGCGGCAAACCTGCAAGCGACGGTCAGTTTGAAAACTTTTGGGGACACAAGAGTTGATCTTCAGCTAGATGAGCAGCGCCCACCTCCTCCGTGGAGCTCTTTCTCGGCTCTGAAGCACATCAAGACGCACGCCAGGAACAGTACTGGACAGGATCGCCTGGGAGCTTTGGCACTGATGTCCATAGAGAAATCACTTCTTTTGGAGCTCAAATCAAAGGACAAACTTTGTGACTTTAATTTATTGCACTATGCATAATTGCGCATGGAGAGGCATTTGCACTTCATTGCAACTTTAAAACATAGTCTTTGTATTACCAGCTTTGTGTAACTTTTGGCGTATTGTGATTTTGAAGTTGTATTGTAGATTGATGATGCTCATGGATTTATTTGTCAATGTCTGAATGATTTGTAATGCACCGTGATTTCTTAGCGCTGTCCATGGTGACATGGTGACATTCTAGGTGACCTCATTTTATATTTCCAGATTTTGGCTTTAGAGTATGTTTATTTAATTTCAACAATGTAGCCTAAATGGTCTCCAGTTTTCTGAAGTTAATGTTGAGAATGTTTCTTGTTGCGGAGAATGTTATTAACGTTATGGCCTATTTGTTTACATCTTTGTCATTGTTAATTAAAGGATTGCACTTGTTAAACCCTTTCAATTCATCGTACTGTTGCTTTTTTCCGCGATGATTTCTTTTCTCAGCGGTGATGGCCGAGGTGAAGGCCCAGCTGTAGTACTCACGGTTCGCCACTGGCAGGCAGTAGACAGGAGGGGAGGAGGGAACGCAAAAGAGACACAGGGAGAGAGACAGGGTCAACAGGGAAAAAAACTAACAGCTAGAGAAAATGAACAAAAACTCACAGCCAGCCGACCCCAACCATCACACTCCTCATCAACACTGGCAGCTGTAAGATATATGATGAATACCTATCTTTAGATAAAGCAATGGCAAGCTACAGTGCCAAGCAGCATAAAGGGGTGCATCAACATATCAGATAATGAATTGCAAAATGACTAACTGAATTTTCTTTAGCTATCAGTTTTTATTATTATTTCTATAATCTCAAAACAAATCATTAGAAAAACTCAATACACTCAATACAGGCAGATTTCTATTTCACAACCATATATTTTGCTTTATAATTCTGACTCATATTTTATCATCCTAAGCATATTTTAAATTTAATTCTGTCAGCAAATGAAGGTTAAGGAAAAGGAAAAATGTTGAATTTCAAATAATGTATTCAGCTAATAATGTGCACTCTAATATATAAATAATAATAAAACTTAACTAACTAACTAAAGGAAGAAGCTGTTGCTGTGACATCCAGAACCAGACCTAAATTGCTAGATTTGCAGCGGCATTCACCATCAGTGTCCGGGAACAGTGCCACTTGTCACAGGTAAATTTGTCTTGATGGGCAAATGCTTTAATGATACTATTAATATCATATAGTGAATAATTCCTTGAAACAATATTCATAAAAATATAAATAATTTATTTAATGTAAACTATGGGCCTGTTAGCAATAATGATATGGGTGAAAATATAATTTAAATTTTAAATATTATCACAGAGAACTGTCAACAGTGTCATCTCAGGGGTGCAACAGTATCAAGGTGCTCCTTGACACGTTAAGGGAGAGAATCAGAAGGGTGTTTGAACAGAATCCAGAGACAACTGCTCAGCTCCAAGATGAGGCTTTGGCTACATTTGATTCATTCATCGATCCGTTCTCAACCACAGCATATGGACAGAATAAAACCATCCGGGAATTATTCAATCCAGTCAACCCAGAGGAAGTTGTAGTGTCCCAGAAGATTTGTTGGGTAAAGCGTGGTCTTTCAAGGGTCATGGCCTTAAGAAGCCAAAGTTGTTACTATGTACCACTCATTCAAAGTCTTAAGCAGTTACTGACCAATTCCAGAATCTTCACCATGTTGAACACTGTACCACAAAGAAGCAGAGAGGGATTCTTGTATTATTTTACTGATGGAGACCTTTTTACATCCCATCCATTATATTCTCAAAGGCCAAATGTATTGCAAATACTATTGTACACCGATGAAATTGAAATATGTAACCCTTTAGGCCCCCATGCCTCTGCAAATAAATTACTGATGTTTTATTATAGTATAAGGAATATTGATCCAAAATTTAGGTCGAAGGAGTGTTGTTTGCTGAAAGAACTTTGGAAAAGCACATCAGGAAGTGTCTTGAAATAGACAAAGCAAGCACAGAAACATTGAAAGCATCCCTCAAAACCACTTATGGGATTAACAGAAGAAGCAGACTAGTTGATGTTAGTGTAAGCACTTTAGCATCTAATGACAATAAATTAAAACAGTCATGTGGACAAATGTTGATACTTTTAAAAATACTACCTTTTCTTTTGAATGATATGGACAACAAGTATTTATTCTCAAGTTAATTGAGATTGTTCAAATTGTCCTTGCTCCGGTTATTTCTTTAGAAACTGTATTATGACTCAGACACATGATTGAGCAACATCTGCATCAGTTCAAAGAACTTTTTTTCTGAAGCCAATGTAATACCCAAGCAGCATTACATGCTACATCTACCTAGCCAAATCATATCTCTTGGTCCTTTAATTAGAAGTATGTGTATGCGATTTGAAGCTAAGCAGTTATTTTAAGCAGTGGGCTTCTAAGTTAAATTTTAAAAATGTCTGTAAATCGCTTGCAAACCATAATCAGTTCCTTGAATGTTGTCAAAATGAAAGGCATTGAGCATCCAATTTTTGCTAGTGAAAGAGAATCAGGGCCTGTCTCAGCTGTCAAAAATATGGATTATGTTAAGAGAAAAGTCAAAGATTCTTTAGGCATAGAGGTCATGCAATCTGTTGTCTCAGTGAAATGGTACATCCTCAATGGCAATAAGTACATAGTGGGAAATCTATGATAGATGTAGATGGTGCTTTCCCAGTGTTCAGACTGATAAAAGATATCTTTATGATTGATTCCTCTTATGTTGCTTTTGAGTACCAGCATTATGAGACACTGAATTTGAGTCCAGAATTGCTGGCATATGAAGTGGCAGTTCCCAATGTTGCCCAGGCTACAGAATTTGTACATGAACTCATTGACTGTATTTCCTATTTTTCAGTTAATTTCAAGGAACATATGTTTGTGCCAATTAAATATAGTCTTTGTGATATTATTGCCCACAGAAATAGACATTAATATGGTGAAACGATAAGGGATGCATTGATGTATTGGGTGATCGAGTTTGCCTGTTTTGTTAACAAAAATTGGTCATCAAAAAATTCCATGGACTGTATGATGAGTTGTGGTGAAGGCTGTATATATATCTTTCACAATGTCTGAACATACTTGAAGTCAGAGCAATAATAAACTGTGTTTCTTTCAGATGTTTTGTGTGACTCTTGAATTAAGCAACTTAAGTTTGTTACTGAATCTTAAAACAAGATTTATTTTGATGAGAATTTGGGGGAGATATGTAATATATTGTTATTTTAACAGTTATTTATCAGATTACTCATTTTAAGATTTCCTGTCTATTTGATACAAAAAATATAAGGTTGTGCTTGATTTAAAATTATAAAGTTGAACACTTAAAATAAGAGATAAAAAAATTAAAGTTTTTTTTATCTTGATAAGAACCAAATTATTTGCAGTGAGTATAACTCTTTTCTGTTTAATAATAACCATATTATTTCTAGTTTTAGTCTAATTTGATACAAAGTACGGCTTATCGCATCTTATTAATGTATTGTAAAATAAAGTGAGACCAATATTTATAAATAAATGTTGATATACAAATATAGTTTAGTGTTAGCGTAGTTAGTTCCATAAATGAATAGGTTTTACTCTATTATTTCATATTGTCACACTTATTTCCTGTATTCAAATGGAGGGGCGTGGCGATCTCCCAGCCTCAGACTAAAAGGTTCCCTGTGAAACCTTCTGCCACAGTGCCTCTGAGCAAACACAGCAAACAGACTCTGATTTAGAATGTACTTTATTTAAAAAGTTAAACATACAGGAAATTGAATAGAGCGTGATCAGCAGTCTCACGTCTCAATAAAAAATCAAAATCTCACTGAAATAAAAAAGTTTCACATTTCACACAATCAATAACAAGCAGGGAGGGGGGCTAAACACACAGACTAATATATACATATATATATGTATATATTAGGTATATACATATATATGTATATATTAGGGGGCGGGGCTAATGTCAGCAGGTATACAGGGGGCGGGACTAATGTCAGCAGGAATACAGGTATACAGTATTATCAGGTATTACAGATAGTATTTACAGATTCATCTTCAATGTTTCTTTTCTCTTTAAACTTTAAAGTTTAGTTTCAGTCGTCAGGATGAATCGTCCACCATTACTTTTCAAGAACACATGTTTACAAACATTCACTTTTAAGTTTTTACATTTTGAGTTTAATATTTTATTTAAAACAGCCGGTAAACTGATCTGAGGTCAGAGAATGAGAAAAAACATTTGAACTGATAAATTAAAGAAACTTTTCATAAGAACAAGTTTAAAACAAAACAAACTTGAATTCATCATTTTAGGCTCAAACATGAAATAAAGTTAATGGTTATTAAATTGGATCAACAGTAAATAAAGATATGGGTCAGACTAATGGGTCTGTCTAATATCTTATCTGTGATGGATTTATCTGTCACCAGCACCTTTTCTCCATCTTGTATTGACAGTAGTCTGTCATCTGATTGGCAGATGATATCTGAAAAGTTAATCTATCCAATAGAAATCCCTTCCATATTTAGTAAAAATGTGTCCGGTAGTGAACACGGAACTTTCTTCACTTGATAAATGATCTTTAAACTGACAAGCATAATGCAGCATTAATGGCTCAACTCAAACAGGATCTAAAGACGATCTGTCTCTCCCCGTTTACTACCAGACACATTTTTACTGAAATAAAGTCCCATGGTGGACACAGGAAGGGGCGGGACTTCCCCTCTCTATGAAGCTGCTCCAGGGGAACGTTCAATCTCTAAACAGTGTGCACCGTGTTGCTACGGTTTCCTGGTTGAACGACATGTTTCCTCTGAACGATGTGAAACAGATCTGAGTTCTGTTTTCTCTGGTTTGGTGGGCGTGTCTCTGGTGTATTGGCTGTATCCCAGCTGATAGCCAATCAGCAGAGACGTGTCTGTAAACTCGTGGGGATAAAAAGGCAGATCGCTCACAGCAGGATGATCAACGCACCCCCGTTACAGTTTAAATAAACGTGCTGCTACGTTTTGTCGGGGCTGAACGTGGCCCAGGACTTCCTCGCAGCTCTTTCCGTTACATCACTTCCTGTGGCGAGACGTCCTCACTGGTCGATTACTGTGCTAGACTAGCCGACTACTCTGCACAAAGCCTACAAGATACAGACAGAGAGAGAGACAGGTAGAAAGAGAGGGAGAGAGACAGGTAGAGAGACAGGTAGAAAGAGAGGGAGAAAGACAGGGAGAGAGACAGGTAGAGAAAGAGACAGGGAGAGCAAGAGAGAGAGGAAGAGACAGGTAGAGAAAGACAGGTAGAGAGACAGGGAGAGAGACAGGTAAAAAGAGAAGGAGATAGACAGGTAGGGAAAGACCGAGATACAGGTAGAGAAAGACAGGTAGAGAAAGACAGGGAGAGAGAGAAGGAGAGAGACAGGTAGAGAAAGACAGGTAGAGAGACAAGTAGAGAGAGAGACAGGTAGAAAGATAGGGAGAGACAGGTAGAGAAAGACAGACAGGTAGAAAGAGAGGGAGAGAGACAGGGAGAGAGAGAGTGAGAGAGACAGGTAGAAAGATAGGGTGAGAGACAGGTAGAGAAAGACAGACAGGTAGATATGTTAGAGCTGGTGGTCAGAGTGACACTTGACCACAACTAGGCCTCAGATCATAGTGTTGAAACTGAATGATATTCATAAGACACTAACACGTGTTTAATAGAAATAATAAAAAGACAAATGACAGTTTCAAGTTTGAATTGAAGCTCGGCCAATGTTTTTATGAGTTGGTATTTATATCAGATCTCTTCTTAAAGTTAATTTATAATCAACAATATTTTCGGTTCACTCTGATTCAAATCGCCGTAAAGTGAATATCTTTCAGATATTTCATACATTACCTTGGATTCAGACACTGAGATGGACATGTTTTACTTTTGGCACTTCATAGACCAAGCAAACATATAAAATAATTGATTATTTAGTTCTTTGTTTTAAATTAAAAACTTTGATAAGTTTTTAATCATTGTTTTTTATGTGAAAGGCAGCCATAAATAAAATAAATTATTGTCATTGTTGTATAAGAGTTGCTATGATTTTGAAATCTAAACAGCCTTTTCCCCGAATCAGCAACAGCAGCACGGAGCCTTGTGTTGCTCTGCTTCACCCCCGCTGAGACCACAGCTAACCCTAACCGGACTGGACCCCCCCAGGCTGTCATCCCTTCTCTTGGCAAAGGAAGTCTCCCTACAGTTGGGGGGGCAGAGGAGCCAAGTGGCTCCCTGTCGCCGCTGGCTGGTTAGCTAATGTTAGCTTGCTACTTCTACCCAACATGCCTTCATGCTGCACTGTTTACAGAAAATGGGTCGAACCACATTGTCACTCTTCCAGGGAGAGCACTGTGATTTCCTACGCTGTGACGAGAGCATTTGAATGACACATGAAGCTGTTACAGCTGACTTATGTAGAGGGGTCTCAGTTCTCAGTGCAGACTACTGTCTTTATTTTAAGTTCCACGGTATAGGACATTATTGTAATATTAGATTTTGTAATGTGTCGGTATGTAGATCTTTTAAAAGTCATGTTTATGTTGAAATGTATACACCTACAGTAGTAGTAGTTCTGTATCTCGCTGTATGTTTGCCGTCTTATGAACATCATTTTATAGAAATAGACTGAATGTGTTTTTCAGACGGAAAATTCAAACGTCCATGTGTCCAGCTCTGACAGCTCTGGGTGTTGTATTAATCAGACGAGAAGAGCCTTCTGTGTCCTTTGTTTGCTTTCCTCACTTCCTTTTCCTTCTCGTGCACTAATTCCCTTAAACAGAGCAGCCAATCAGAGGGATTCCTCCGACACGTTTCCAAAAAGGCTGACAAGTAGCAAAAACTATGGCGACGGGCGCTCCCCGCCCATCTTCTCGGCGTGTCAAAAACACAACAGACAGGCAGAGCACATATACGTTTCCATAGCAACCAACGTGTTGACATTCAGAGGTCGACGGTCGTACAGGTCATGTAGAGGTCACTTAAAGGTCATTAAAGGTCTAAGTGAGGTCATTAAAGGTTGTGTGAAGGTCATATGTAGGTCATAGCACCTTTGGCGCTGGCGTCCAGGAAGACTTTGATGTAGGAGGTGGGGACATATCCCTCCTCCTCCAGGTTCCTCCGCACTCTGGTCCAACCGTCTCCTTTATCCTCTTCCACCACAGAAAGTAGTTCCCCCTCCACCATCGACAGGGTGCCTTCATTCTGACCTAAAGACACAAGAAACAACATGTTCATACCTTCAGACTCATAAAGCATGTTCATACCTTCAGACACATGAAACATGTTCATACCTTCAGACACATAAAACATGTTCATACCTTCAGACTCATAAAACATGTTCATACCTTCAGACACATGAAACATGTTCATACCTTCAGACACATGAAACATGTTCATACCTTCAGACTCATAAAACATGTTCATACCTTCAGACTCATAAAACATGTTCATATCTTCAGACTCATAAAACATGTTCATACCTTCAGACTCATAAAACATGTTCATACCTTCAGACACATAAAACATGTTCATACCTTCAGACACATGAAACATGTTCATACCTTCAGACTCATAAAACATGTTCATACCTTCAGACACATAAAAAATGTTCATACAGATAAAACATGTTAAAACCAAAGACAGTAGAAGTTTTATAACAATGGTATGTTTATAATGGGTAGAGTTAGGTAGTAATAGTTTATATATATATATATATATATATATATATATATATATATATATATATATATGTATACTTTGAGTAAATGTACCTTGGAACGGGTAGAGGGACTTGCAGGTGCCGATACTTGGTAACGGTTCTTCATCATCAAAGTCATCGTCAAACTCTGAACTACGAGACTTAAAGTGAAGCTCTGCACTGTGGTCTTCAGTGTAGCTGCCATCAGGACTGAGAGACAGACAGGTAGGTAGAGAGACAGGTAGAGAGAGACCGGTAGAGAGTCAGACAGGTAGAGAGAGAGACAGGTGGAGAGAGATAGATAGAGAGAGACAGGTAGAGAGACAGACAGGTAGAGAGACAGATAGGTAGAGATAGATAGAGAGACAAATAGGTAGAGAGAGAGACAGATTGGTAGAGAGAGAGACAGGTAGAGAGAGACAGACAGGTAGGCAGAGAGACAGGTAGAGAGACAGGTAGAGGGAGACAGACAGACAGGTAGAGAGAGACCGGTAGAGAGACAGACAGGTAGAGAGAGAGACACAGGCGGAGAGACATAGGTAGAGAGAGAGAGACACGTAGACAGAGACAGGTAGAGAGAGACAGGTAGAGAGACAGACAGATAAGTAGAGACAGACAGGTAGAGAAACAGACATGTGGAGAGAGAGACAGATAGGTAGAGAGCGAGAGAGAGACAGGTAGAGAGACAGACAGGTAGCGAGTGAGAAAGGTACAGCGAGAGAGACAGATAGGTAGAGAGAGACAGGTAGTGAGAGACAGACAGGTAGAGAGACCGACAGGTAGAGGGAGACAGGGAGAGAGAGAGACAATTAAAGACAGATAGGTAGAGAGAAACAGACATGGAGAGAGAGACAGGTAGCGAGAGACAGACAGGTAGAGAGAGAAAGGTAGAGAGAGAGACAGGTAGAGAGACAGACAGGTAGAGAGAGAGAAAGGTAGAGAGAGACGGACAGGTAGAGAGAGAAAGGTAGAGAGAGAGACAGGTAGAGAGACAGACAGGTAGAGAGAGAGAAAGGTATAGAGAGACAGATAGGCAGAGAGAGAGAAAGGTAGAGAGAGAGAGGTAGAGAGACAGACAGGTCGAGAGAGAAAGGTATAGAGAGACAGATAGGTAGAGAGAGACAGGTAGAGAGAGACAGGTAGAGACAGACAGACAGGTGGAAAGAGAGAGGTGAAAAGAGAGAGAGACAGGTACAGAGAGAGACAGACAGGCAGAGAGAGACAGGTGAAAAGAGAGAGAGACAGACAGGTAAATAGATAGAGACAGGTAGAGAGAGAGAGAGACAGACAGGTGGTAAGAGAGAGAGAGAGAAGTTGGTTAGTTTATGAACATTTAATCAGTCTCCCAGATGAATTTGGTAGATCCTAGATCACCGATCGACTGAGTCACCGTCAACACTTCTTGCTTCCTGTCTGTCATTCCAGCCAAAAACTGACTGTAACAGAGTGTAGAGACCCTTTCTACAGTTATTAATCACTAATAAATACTCCATAACTATAACTACACAACTGGACCCTTTCTACAGTTATTAATTACTAACAAATACTCCATAACTATAACTACACAACTGGACTCTTTCTACAGTTATTAATCGCTAATAAATACTCCATAACTATAACTACACAACTGGACCCTTTCTACAGTTATTAATCGCTAATAAATACTCCATAACTATAACTACACAACTGGACCCTTTCTACAGTTATTAATCACTAATAAAAACTCCATAACTATAACTACACAACTGGACCCTTTCTACAGCTATTAATCACTAATAAATACTCCATAACTATAACTACTACACACCTGGACTCTTTCTATAGTTATTAATCACTAATAAATACTCCATAACTATAACTACACAACTGGACCGTTTCTACAGTTATTAATCACTAATAAATACTCCATAACTATAACTACACAACTGGACACTTTCTACAGCTATTAATCACTAATAAATACTCCATAACTACTACTACTACTACACAACTGGACCCTTTCTACAGCTATTACTCACTAATAAATACTCCATGACTATAACTACAGAACTGGACCCTTTCTACAGCTATTACTCACTAATAAATACTCCATAACTATTACTAAACAACTGGACCCTTTCTACTAATAAATACTCCATAACTATTACTACACAACTGGACCCTTTCTACAGCTATTACTCACTAATAAATAATCCATAACTATAACTACACAACTGGACTCTTTCTACAGCTATTACTCACTAATAAATACTCCATAACTATTACTAAACAACTGGACCCTTTCTACTAATAAATACTCCATAACTATTACTACTACACAAGTGGACCCTTTCTATAGCTATTAATCACTAATAAATACTCCATAACTACTACTACTACTACACAACTGGACCCTTTCTACAGCTATTACTCACTAATAAATACTCCATGACTATAACTACAGAACTGGACCCTTTCTACAGCTATTACTCACTAATAAATACTCCATAACTATTACTACACAACTGGACCCTTTCTACAGCTATTACTCACTAATAAATACTCCATAACTATAACTACACAACTGGACTCTTTCTACAGCTATTACTCACTAATAAATACTCCATAACTATTACTAAACAACTGGACCCTTTCTACTAATAAATACTCCATAACTATTACTACTACACAACTGGACCCTTTCTACAGCTATTAATCACTAATAAATACTCCATAATTATTACTACTACTACACAACTGGACCCTTTCTATAGCTATTAATCACTAATAAATACTCCATAACTATTACTACTACACAACTGGACCCTTTCTACAGCTATTACTCACTAATAAATACTCCATAACTATTACTACTACACAACTGGACCCTTTCTACAGCTAATAATCACTAATAAATACTCCATAACTATAACTACACAACTGGACCCTTTCTATAGCTATTAATCACTAATAAATACTCCATAACTATTACTACTACACAACTGGACCCTTTCTACAGCTAATAATCACTAATAAATACTCCATAACTATAACTACACAACTGGACCCTTTCTACAGCTATTACTCACTAATAAATACTCCATAACTATTACTACTACACAACTGGACCCTTTCTACAGCTATTACACATTAATAAATACTCCATAACTATTACTACTACTACACAACTGGACCCTTTCTATAGCTATTAATCACTAATAAATACTCCATAACTATTACTACTACACAACTGGACCCTTTCTACAGCTAATAATCACTAATAAATACTCCATAACTATAACTACACAACTGGACCCTTTCTACAGCTATTACTCACTAATAAATACTCCATAACTATTACTACTACACAACTGGACCCTTTCTACAGCTATTACACATTAATAAATACTCCATAACTATTACTACTACTACACAACTGGACCCTTTCTACAGCTAATAATCACTAATAAATACTCCATAACTATAACTACACAACTGGACCCTTTCTACAGCTATTACTCACTAATAAATACTCCATAACTATTACTACTACACAACTGGACCCTTTCTACAGCTATTAATCACTAATAAATACTTCATAACTATTACTACACAACTGGACCCTTTCTACAGCTATTACTCACTAATAAATACTCCATAACTATTACTACACAACTGGACAGTTTCTACAGCTATTAATCACTAATAAATACTCCATAACTATAACTACACAACTGGACCCTTTCTACAGCTATACTCACTAATAAATACTCCATAACTATTACTACACAACTGGACCCTTTCTACAGTTATTAATCGCTAATAAATACTCCATAACTATAACTACACAACTGGACCCTTTCTACAGCTATTACTCACTAATAAATACTCCATAACTATGACTACTACTACACAACTGGACCCTTGCAGCAGCTATGTGGTGATAATAATAATAATAATAATAATAATAATAATAATAATAACTAGAACTGCAAGCAGTTATGATGGGGCCCAAGCCTCCGACGCCAGTCGTCCCCGACGCCCCTGGGAGCCGCGCAAGTCGCCCCCGATGACCCGGGAAGCTGCGCCAATGCGGGACCCGAAGCATTACGTGGGGGGGGGGCGAACGTTGGTGAATATTGAGAGGTTTGATGCACGAGGTCTGCAGTACTCTGCTGTTGAAAATGTAGCGGTTAACAGTGCCTCTCCATGCATGTACAGACTACCTTTAACAATTCTCTACTATAAAAAAACTTCTTAACCCCCCTGACCACAGGGGACAGCAGAGAGAAATGAGAGAGTGACTGAGTGGGTGGAGGCAGGTGTGGTGGTTGGAAGAGCAGGGGAGGTGGTCAGGTTTTTGTAAATGGTGTCATAGGTGCCGATTGATGTTTTCCTCCGAGGGTGCTCAACGGCACACGTCGTTTAAAAAAAAAAAATAGTCAAAAGTTGTTTGCATTTCAGAACCTTAGGAAATGGACAGCAGACGAGACGAACGCATGCGCCTATTAACTCGATAATAAAGCTGTAAAGTAGGCTTTCAACTATTCTCACAAATACAGATAGGATTGGAGATGAGCTTCGTGGGAAATTAAGAAAATTTAATTTGGCCGAGATATGATATGATGTGTGTGGTATCTAGCTAGTAAAATTTGTTTGGTCGTCAAATGCACACACTTTATTGTAGCAAAATTCTTTCCATAAGTTTTGGTCAGCTCGATCTGGAGATGATATGTACAACGTTTCGTGCAGATCGGCCTCACGGTCTAGGACGAGTTTGAAAAAGTTGGTTTTGCGCATTGTGCGATATTGCGAAAAAACTGTTAAGCTGGAATGGGTGTGGCCTATATGACGTAATTCAGTTGGATCCAGGGAACACGTCCATGTAAGAATTTTCAATGTGACATGTGTAATGTGGGAGTTAAAGACAAAAATCCATTATAGCGCCAACTAGTGGTCCACATGTGTAATTTTTGGTAGGTGTGGTCCATTGCCCATTGTCCACCTACCCTGTAAATTTAAAGTTGTTCACATTAGTGTAAGTGGTATATCTAGACTATGGTCGCCTTGGGTCCCATAGGCCACGCCCACTTTGACCCGTCAGTACCCCACTCTAGGGTTGGCCTCAGGATTGGCCCTAGATGGTACCCATCAAATCTTGTATAAATTGGATGAGCCGTTCATGAGATATAAACTTTTTGTATTTGTAGCGCCCCCTGTTGACCAATTTTCGTAAAACGCATGGGGCACTTCCAGAGGGTCATGGCAAAGAAGAATCTAAAGTTTGGTGTTGATAGCATTTATTTTGGCTGAGATATGGCAAAGTTGGTGTTTTCATAGTTAGCTACACAAATTAGTTTGTGCGTTATATGCGCAATTTTTATCGTACAATAATTCTTTCCATAAATTTTTGTCAGGTCAGTCGGGAGATGCTACGTTCCAAGTTTCGTGCAGATCGGTCACACGGTCTAGGAGGAGTTCGAAAAAGTACGTTTTTGATAAATCGCGATTTTTCACGCATAAAAGTCTAGGCGGAAATGGGCGTGGCCTATATCATGTGATTCAGTTGGATCCAGTGAACGCGTCGATGTATGGTTTTTGACTGTCGGATGTACGGTGTGGAAGTTATAGGGCCAAACGCGTTTGTTTCTGCTATAGCGCCACCTAGGTGCAAGTGGGTCAATTTTTGCGCCTGAGGTCCTTGCGGAGTTTTGGACCAGTCCTGAAAATGGCAACTCCCCACTATGTACGGTTTAGGCTGCAGTCGGGTTTTAGGCGGAGAAGAATAATAATAAGTAAGAAGAAGAAGAAAAATCAGTAGAAAAACAATAGGGTTCCACGCTCCGTTGGAGACGTGAACTGCGTTGCCTTGCAACACGCCGTTCCCATGCCCCCTCGGGCTTGGACCCCTAATAATAAATATGTAGTGTAATGTGGGGAGTGTAAAATATGAACTCTGCAGTAACGTCTGTTGTTGCTGTTGAAGCTTTAAGTGTTGATGTTGACACGGATGAGATCTAGCATCCACCATTTCAGACTGTTAATAAACAATAATCAATAATTATTAATCAGTAATCAGTACCTCTCTCTGCTGGCTGGACTGCGGTTGTCCAGCTGTTTTCAGGCTACTGCTGCCTGGCATCATCGCCTGGGAATTTAACCCACAACCTCCACTCTGTCTTCTACTGCTGTGATCAGAGAGTCTGCTGTCGGCCTCTGACAGCCACGCCACACATACACACATACACACACACACACACACACACACACACACACAGGCAAACACACATACACACACAGGCACACACAGGCACACACACACACACACACACAAACACACAGACACACAAACACACACACACACACAGACACAAAAACAAACACACACAGACACAGACATAGAAACATAAACACACACACACACACACACACACACAGGCAAAACACACACACACACAGGCACACACACACACACACACACAAACACACACACACACACACAGACACAGACATAGAAACACAAACACACACACAGACACACACACAATACACACACACATACAGACACACACACACAGACACACATACACACACAGAGAGAGACACACATACTTTAATAAACACTTTAACAAACATTATAAAATGGGTAGCTCCCATCTGATTGGTTCCTAACCATCTCATTAATTTGTAGTGGTGTCACAGCCTGTCAGAGTATTTACAGCATAGACTACAGGAAAGATAATGTTGTGTTAGCGCTACGTCACGCTAACACAACAGTTACTTCCTGTAAACAACTGGCCGTTGACTTGAATTGTGGAGATATGTGAAATCAGCAAACTAAACTTAGCACAAAAAGTAAGGAAATTTGTGTTTGGTAGATGATTTCTCTGTGGTAACAATGCTTTTTGCCAATAAATCTTATACCGTTGGAAAGCCTGTTTAGTTCCCTTTCACATGGTGCCCCATTTGTAAGGAACATGAATTTGTGGGATGAGCAGCAGCGCTGAGTATGTGGGTTGCACCCATGAAAAATTTGCCAAATCTTCTCTGCCAATGTCAAACAGTTTATTCTGCCATGGACTCGTTTGGTGTTTGGTGGATTGGATGATTGAAGTTTGAAGAAACAAGACATGTTGGCAATTTAACAATGTATTCATTTCACACAAGGAGCCTGAGTAGGGTGTGGAAGAACCATACACAGCCACAACAGCCTGGCACCTCCTCCTCATGCTGGTCACCCGCCTGGTCACACACTGCTGTGGGATGGCATCCCATTCTTCAACCAGCATCTGTCGCAAGTCAGCCAACGTGCTTGTGTTGGTCACTCTGGCACAAACAGCAGGAGTCCTGTCATGACTGCCCTTCACCATCAGGCCTGTTTGCGCTGGTGTCAGCAACACGTGCACTGGACCCTGAACATGTGGAGGAACGTTATGTTCAGTGAGGAGTCCAGATTCTGCCTATGGATCCTTTGGATCGTAGGGTCAAAGTGTGGAGAAGACAAGGAGAACACTATGCGGATTGCTGCACCGATAGAGTAACACCTTTTGGTGGAGGCAGTGTGATGGTGTGGGGCAGCATCTCCCTCACTGGAAAAACAAGGCTTGTCATCATTGGAGGCAATCTCAATGCAGAGAGATATAGAGATGAGATTCTGCAACCAGTGGCAACCCCGTATCTCCACAGTCTGGGACCGAACTCTATCCTCCTAGATGACCACGCTCGCCCCCACAAGATTTATTGCCAAAAAGCATTGTTAACACAGAGAAATCATCTACCAAACACAAATTTCCTTACTTTTTGTGTTAAGTTTAGTTTCTTTCTGTTGTCATTTTCAGTCCTAAGTATACATTTTAAAGATATCTGGGTAAACACAGAGGTCCGAGCTATCTGTGGTCTCTGCTGTCTCATTCTCTGTCCTGTGTTGCTTTGCTAGTCTCTTTGATCAACCAAATCTAGCGTTAGGAACAGCAACATGTCTCTGCCGGTCAGACTGAATGCTAGTTGAGTGGTGTCCTTTTCTTTAGTCTGTGGCCCAACAGGTAAAATTAATCTCCAAGCTAATGTTGCATTTTAGAAGAAAGAGATGAGAGGAGATCCAGCTGTTCCTCAGAGATGTTAAACACTATGTATGTGACACAGGAGCTTTCTAACCACTAAATATTGGAAACAAAGACTGTAGTTTGGTTTACAGCAGGCCCTCAGGAAGTGTCTCTGCCTGGCAGCCAATTTGGCAAGTGTCCACTCACGGTATTGCAGCTAATATTTGAAAAATTCCCATGAACCAAGACAAGCCATTTAAAACGTTGTCACCAAAATGTAAAGTCTCTGGACCAGCGGGAGAAACTGAGGCGAGCAGCTCCACTGAACTGAGTAATCTTGTATTCAGATATGTTAAAAGATGTTGGTAAGAATAGACCTGATTCCTCCTGAGCTCGTCGTCCAGTCTCTGCAGACTCTGCTTCACTTCCTCCAGTCGAGGCTCCAGACTGCCGGCGTCGCCCATCTGAGGACTACGTTCATACACCTCCCTCATTTTCAACAGAGCATCTCTGACAAAAGAATACAAATACGGAACGCTACTTTTATTGGTAATATTATTATAAATACATTTAATACATGGCTGGGATGAATACTTGATTCTGATTAGTCAATTATGTAGTACTTCTGTATAACAGACCATGTGTGTATGTGTGTGTATGTGTGTGTGTGTATGTCTGTGTGTGTGTATGTGTGTGTGTGTGTGTGTGTGTGTGTATATGTGTGTGTGTATGTCTGTGTCTGAGTGTATGTCTGTGTCTGTGTGTATGTCTGTGTGTGTGTATGTCTGTGTCTGTGTGTATGTCTGTGTGTGTGTGTGTGTGTGTGTGTGTGTGTGTGTGTGTGTGTGTACCTCTGCTCTCTCTCTCTCTGGATCTCCTCGTTGATGTTGTTGATTCTGGTTTGAAGTTTCTTTCTTCTCTGTTCAGGAGGAAGATGACTGCAGTCTGCAGGACCAGAGCCCTGAAACAGTTTGTTATCAATGTTACATTATTATTATATTATATTATAATTAGGGCTGTCAATCGATTAAAATATTTAATCGCGATTCATTTTGTGATTGTTCATATTTAACTTGTGAGTAATCCCAAAGGAGTGTTTAAAGGGGTGTGTGTCCAGTGATTAAAGCTCCAGTGGTGGCTGAGACTGGATGTACTCCAGTGGTAACTCAGTTACAGTTTTTTACGATTGCTATGACAACTTTCATAAACCCTCAACACAGTTAGAACAACATCTGTCTGTGTAGGCTATACAATTAACACATTTATTGTTGCTTTGACACAAATTGCATACAGTTAACACAAATTTAAAATGCTTGAACATGTTTTACAAACAAGCTCAACCAAGACCCTACACAATGGCTATGCACTGCCAAATTCACAAATACTTTCACTCTGTAAGTCAGAACAGATAACATCATGTTCTAAACCTAACCTTATAAGCTAAAGTCAAAGTGAACAGCTGTTCACAAATAAACACAAATATATATCCTGGATACTGTTCCACTGCTACTGAGAAACAGCTGATTAAAGTTATGCAAATAGATCGATCACAGCTGATTGACATCTAGGAAACGCACTCAGCAGTTGAGGTCCTTTGAATCACATGACCATATGTTACAGTAGTACATACAGTAAAAGAGTCCTATTTGGGCTGATTTTGTGTGGAAAAGGAACAATATAGATGAACACAAAGAAAGTAAGAAACATTCCTGCACGAGGGAGAGGAAGAGGAGTACCAGGACAATTCTGTCTCTGTCTTCTGTTTTTCATAAACCGTACATTCTATAAAGCTATTCTGAGATGGGTCATTCATTTTTTGCATGGAATTTTTTGCAGCAAAAGAAACAAAATGCATACGTTTACTAAACCCAACAAAACTAAATGTAGAGGCTTCAAGAGAAATTGCAGTGCAAAACACAATCTATGATCAATACAATCACTATTGCTTATTATTGCTGTATAATGTAATGTAGTTTCTGTAATTCCATCTGATGTTAGTGTTTTTATGACATTGGGCTATGATTGACTAAATGTTCTGGCTGGAAGAGAACATGTGTTAGTGTTTTGGAAGAATTATTTGATTTTGAGACATGTTTGCATTGTTTTGGTAAACATATGGTTTGTCTCAAATCGCGCACTTCTGTACTTATACTAACTATTTGAGTGCACTCAAAATTTCACTCGTCAAAGTGTGGTAAATGCAGTGCACTACAAGTACCCGGATGGTGCACTCATAACGGTGAAAAAGTTGAGTGTGGATCAATGGACACTTCCAACACTCAACGGTCGCCATCTTTGCTACGTAGCGGAAGGGGCGGAGCTAACAAAAGTTTAAAGTCTTTCGATAATGGCGGCCGAAGACGCGACAGCGACCGAGCATTACAAAAGTTTTAATCATTTTGCTATACTTGTATAACATATAAGCCACCTGTTTATGTATATTAAGGTAATTTTGCACTCGGTGATGATTTTTGTACCGCGAATTATAACGTTTATATGTACCGTAATTTGACGTGCTATCAAGCTAGCTTTAGCTAACCTTAGCTAGCTATCTTACAGCAGCACAGTTAAACCAAAGAGTATGAAGTTACTTCTATACCCCTGAAAAAAACGTGTTAAATTGAAATCCGACACCATTGTTAGCTTTATTAGACCTTGGGGTAGATGTTACATAAGTGGCGTGACGAAATTCAAACTGTAAATACTCTAATTACACCGTAAATGAGGTTAACTAGCCACACTATCGTCCTCACTGTAGAAGATTTAGCGTTAGATGTGTGATCTTGTAAATATGCATTACATATAAGCAGTAATGTTGCAGTACGTTAATGCATGTAATGTTATAACGTGTTAACAGTGCTGTTTCTGTCCTGATCTGACTTATATAATCGTTAGGGACAGACGAGGACACAAGGTCCCTCATTCAGTGGAGGACGGTGAACGCCACCAGCTTTACGGGCAAGCGCAATGCTGCCCTGAATGGATACGAGTAAGTAAATGTACTGTATATCATATCTTCCTATCGTCATATATTGTACTGTGGACCTATATTTTACATTGCTAGCCTCATACAAATTGTATTTTCATTAGGGCGTACGTTGAAAGTCGAGGGCTTCAGGACAAGGTTACCCCATTTTAAAAAAAAAAAATGGGAGAACCTGAAACAAAAATACAAGGTCGGTTAAATGGCAGAATAATTGTGAGTTAATCGGCCCTAAGGATGTAAGCATTTAATTTCAGTTTGTTTTGATCTTAAATTGGAGTGTTTTCTGTTGTCCGTAGGATCTGAAATGCCCCAGAACTGGGGTCAGCGCTGAGGGGGGTGAGGCAACCGCTGCGTCCTGGAAGTGGTACTCACTGATGGATGAGGCAATGGGGGGCAGGCCGTCTGTAACGTTGCCTGTCCTCATTGCCTCATCATCCCAGGACGTGGCGGTTGTGGAACCCCCCTCGGTGGTGACCCCAGAAAGGGACACAGCCAGGGCTTCCACGGCATCCACTCCAAAACGGAGGCGAGTGGATGTCGTGGAGGCCCTGAAGGAATTACAGGAGAGGGAGCTGATGCAGGAGCAGGAGATGAAGAAGATGGAGGAGAGGGCAAGAGAGAGAGAAGAAGCAAGAGATGAAAGAGAGGAGAGGTGGCACCGTGAGGCAGTGGAGAGAGAGGAACGGCGTTTTGCAGAGATGAGGGAGAGGGATGAGAGAAGAGACAAAGAGATGAGGGAGAGGGAGGAGAGAAGAGACAAAGAGATGAGGGAGAGGAAGGAGAGAAGAGACAAAGAGATGAGGGAGAGGGAGGAGAGAAGAGACAAAGAGATGAGGGAGAGGGAGGAGAGAAGAGACAAAGAGATGAGGGAGAGGGAGGAGAGAAGAGACAAAGAGATGAGGGAGAGGAAGGAGAGAAGAGACAAAGAGATGAGGGAGAGGGAGGAGAGAAGAGACAAAGAGATGAGGGAGAGGGAGGAGAGAAGAGACAAAGAGATGAGGGAGAGGGATGAGAGAAGAGACAAAGAGATGAGGGAGAGGGAGGAGAGAAGAGACAAAGAGATGAGGGAGAGGGAGGAGAGAAGAGACAAAGAGATGAGGGAGAGGAAGGAGAGAAGAGACAAAGAGATGAGGGAGAGGGAGGAGAGAAGAGACAAAGAGATGAGGGAGAGGAAGGAGAGAAGAGACAAAGAGATGAGGGAGAGGGAGGAGAGAAGAGACAAAGAGATGAGGGAGAGGGAGGAGAGAAGAGACAAAGAGATGAGGGAGAGGGAGGAGAGAAGAGACAAAGAGATGAGGGAGAGGAAGGAGAGAGAAGAGAGAGAGGGACAAAGAGATGAGACAAAGAGGGAGGGAGAGGGATGAGACAAAGAGATGAGATGAGAAGAGGGAGAGAAGAGACAAAGAGATGAGGGAGAGGGAGGAGAGAAGAGACAAAGAGATGAGGGAGAGGGATGAGAGAAGAGACAAAGAGATGAGGGAGAGGGATGAGAGAAGAGACAAAGAGATGAGGGAGAGGGAGGAGAGAAGAGACAAAGAGATGAAGGAGAGGAAGGAGAGAAGAGACAAAGAGATGAAGGAGAGGGAGGAGAGAAGAGACAAAGAGATGAGGGAGAGGGAGGAGAGAAGAGACAAAGAGATGAGGGAGAGGGAGGAGAGAAGAGACAAAGAGATGAGGGAGAGGAAGGAGAGAAGAGACAAAGAGATGAGGGAGAGGGAGGAGAGAAGAGACAAAGAGATGAGGGAGAGGGAGGAGAGGAGAGACAAAGAGATGAGGGAGAGGGAGGAGAGGAGAGACAAAGAGATGAGGGAGAGGGAGGAGAGAAGAGACAAAGAGATGAGGGAGAGGGATGAGAGGAGAGACAAAGAGATGAGGGAGAGGGAGGAGAGAAGAGACAAAGAGATGAGGGAGAGGGAGGAGAGGAGAGACAGGGAGGTAGGCATGAGGGAGGAGCGCTTCCTGTCTTTGCTGGAGAAGCTTGTAAATAAATAAATTTTAATTAATAACTATATGATCTGTCTATTATTACTGTACTCTGAAAGTGTGATGGTTACCCTCTGAGATATATATATATATATATATATATATATATATATATATATATATATATATATATATATATATATGGAGGTGTGATGAACAGTGGTAATAATAATCACAGTAAAAATAATGGAACAGTGACTAGAAATAGATGTAGTAGTTCATGGCACTGCAGGGCGAGACAATACTCCCCCGTCAAATTTTACGCACTATGCAAGTAAGTACATAGTGTACGAAGTGCACTTCCCTTAGTGCACTACGGGAAGTGCGCGATTTGAGACACACTAATAGTGTATTGTGTTAGTGAATTATTGTATTTTGAAAATTAGTGTTAGAGTTTAGTTTTCAATGTGTGATTTTGAGCATGAAATTAACTGTTTTGCCAATTGTGTGTTGTAGGTGTGTTGCTGCGTTAAGAGTTTAGGAAAGTTGTTAAAAGTATTGAAAACATTGTGACAGCGATGGTAAAAAAGTGTAACATCCACACTACATGCAGATAACTTTAGTCTGGTGGACAGACCCATCTACAGGGCTTTGATTTCACAAACTACGGAGCAGCCCGAGGCCCAAATCACACTACGGATCACAGATCTAAACAATGAGTGGCGTTAAAAGGAATTTGGGTCAACTCGTTATTAATCACGTTAATTTTGACAAACTAATTACAGTATATTAGTTGCATAGACTGAAGTTAAGTGTTAATGTGGTTTAATACAGCTGTGTGTTACAGACAGATGTGATACTGACCAGTTTGAGGGACAGCTGTCCAATCAGAGAGCAGCATGAAGGAAACAGGACATCATTAAAACCAGAGCTTTGGCTTAATCTAGATAAATATTATCCTAACGTGACGTTGGTTACCCCTCTCTTGAGGCTGCGCAGACACTGCTTCCTGGTTCTGGAGCCAGAGCTCATCAGCTCATTCAGCCGCTGTGTGATTGGCTCTCTAGAGGCAGGGGGTGGGGACTGGGGACTGTTGGCCACGCCTCCAGGTGATGGGGAGGTCGGGGGTGGAGGGGGAGGCTGGCGGGGGGAGGAGAGGAGGGTCAACAGCTGCAAAGAGAAAGTTTAGTTTATTCGCACTAACACAAATCTAAAGAAGAGACAAAGACTAAACATGGGTTCTAAACAGTTTGATTTGATTTGTGCCATCCAATCATTAAGACAATAGGCTCGTTCAAGATGAAAGAGTGGAATGGAAGGACGATAATGTAAGGATGATGATGATGATGTAAGGATGAAGATATAAGGATAATGATGATGTAAGGATGAAGATGTAAAGGCAGTTACACACCAACAAGACGGCCGACCATCGGTAGTAAAGCCAGTGTGACTGATCAGTCTCCCCGAGGTCCAGAAAGTTCCTCAGAACTCACCGAAGAGACGAGACCTAATACGTCTCCATAGCAGCAGGCAGCGCTAATCTGTGTTGTCGCCCAAAAAATGAAAATCGGCAGCTGATTGGACGAACGTGTCACGTGGGTCTGGTTTCTCCAGAAATTCAAAGCCAGACTGTTATGGCGGCTCGTTCAGAATCTGATCTCATATTGAACTAAAATAGTTCACCGAAACGTGTTTCTGAAAACATGTGAAGAGAGAAATAGGCTGTGTAGTTCCTGAATCTGTCTTCATTTCAGATCAACAAAGGTCAGTTTAAAAGATTTTCATCAGATTTTGAGAGACTCTAGTCACCTCATCCTGCTCGCCATTTCCTGTGAGTCCCGACTGCCCCCCCACCCCCCGACTGAACATGTCAGGTTGGCCAAAATGAAGGCCGACAGCCCCCCAGACTGACGACGGCACGGGACACACCGAACAGACTCGAGTCACCGACCTCCATGATGAAGATGTAAGATGATGAAGATGTAAGGATGAAGTATACCCACCTTGTTTTTGCGTATGAATGGCCACAGCTTCCTGCTGTGTCTCCGCCCCTCTGTACGGTTGTCGAGGTAACTGGACTCAGAGATGCTCCTCCTCATGGTGGCGCTGTAGTCTTCAAACTCCACGTCACCTGGGGGGTCGAAGCCTGACTTATACACCTCCACCACCTGCTGGGTGTCCTACACACAGACACACACACACACATACACACACACAAACACACAGACAAACACACAGACACACACAGACACACACACACATACAGACACAGACACAGACACACACACACACACACACACACACACACACACACACACACACACACACACACACACACACACACACACACAGACACACACAGACACACACAGACACAGACACACACATACACACACAGACACACACAGACACACACACACACACACACACACACACACACACACACACACACACACACACACACACACACACACACACACAGACACACACAGACACACACACACACACACACACACACAGACACACACACACACACACACACACACACACAGACAGACACACACACACACACACACACACAGTATCAGATCTGACCTCTGTGTCGCTTATATATATATATATATATATATATATATATATATATATATATATATATATATATATATATATATATAGATAGATAGATAGATAGATAGATAGATAGGATGTACAGTAAGGCTGGCTTCACACTGGCTGCGTGGCGTGGGTGTGTCAGCTGCGTGGTGTGTTTTTATTTGGGCTGCCATGGTAACAGGTTAGAGCGTGCACACTGCCTGCGTGACACGCACGTCTCAGGCACGGCTCGAAAATGCTATCATGCTAGAAATCGAACCGACGGCTATTTTTCAGGCGACACGCAAACTTGTTGGAAGCGTTTCCAGGCAAAATAGAATAGGAAAAGATGTTTATATGTCATTTTGATACAAATACATATTAATAAATGACATGTTGATTTTTGAAAGTATCTATGTTTTGATATATATGCAGATATAAATGTAATTTTAAAAATTAATAAATAATTACAGATTTTCAAATATTGCACCAGTCAATCCAGAAGGAAATATTCTGTAGCCTATTTTGCCGTCAATACTGCCGACATTGTCTTTGCTGTAATCAGATCAGAATATATTTATGTTTCTGTTTATGGGAAACATCCATGTGTCAGACAAGGCTAGCAGCAGCAGCGCCGCGTCAGACACCTTTCTGGTGGGTAAAGACGTAGAAAACACCACGCAGCTGACACGCTACAGACACGCCACGCTCACGCCACGCAGCTGACACGCTACAGACACGCCACGCTCACGCCACGCAGCTGACACGCCACGCTCACGCCACGCAGCTGACACGCTACAGACACGCCACGCTCACGCCTCGCTCACGCCACGCAGCTGACACGCCACGCTCACGCCACGCAGCTGACACGCTACAGAAACGCCACGCTCACGCAACGCTCACGCCACGCTCACGCCACGCAGCTGACACGCCACGCTCACGCCACGCTCACGCCACGCAGCTGACACGCTACAGAAACGCCACGCTCACGCCACGCAGCTGACACGCTACAGAAACGCCACGCCACGGCACGCCACGGCACGCCACGCACGCAGCTGACACGCTACAGAAACGCCACGCCACGCCACGCTCACGGCACGCTCACGGCACGCTCACGGCACGCAGCTGACACGCTACAGAAACGCCACGCCACGCCACGCCACGCCACGCCACGCCACGCCACGCCACGCCACGCCACGCAGCGACACGCTACAGAAACGCCATGCTCACGCCATGCTCACGCCACGCTCACGCCACGCTCACGCCACGCTCACGCCACGCAGCTGACACGCTACAGACACGCCACGCTCACGCCACGCTCACGCCTTGCTCACGCCACGCAGCTGACACGCTACAGACACGCCACGCTCACGCCACGCTCACGCCACGCAGCTGACACGCTACAGAAACGCCACGCCACGCCACGCCACGCCACGCCACGCCACGCAGCTGACACGCTACAGACACGCCACGCTCACGCCACGCTC
This sequence comes from Perca flavescens, assembly GCF_004354835.1. Classification (NCBI taxonomy): domain Eukaryota; kingdom Metazoa; phylum Chordata; class Actinopteri; order Perciformes; family Percidae; genus Perca; species Perca flavescens. Next base: position 40,230,115 of record NC_041335.1, read on the forward strand.
ACGCCATGCTCACGCCACGCTCACGCCACGCAGCTGACACGCTACAGAAACACCACGCTCTCGCCACGCAGCTGACACGCTACAGAAACACCACGCTCACGCTCACGCCACGCAGCTGACACGCTACAGAAACGCCACGCTCACGCCACGCTCACGCCACGCTCACGCCACGCTCACGCCACGCAGCTGACACACTACAGAAACGCCACGCTCACGCCACGCTCACACCACGCAGCTGACACGCACAGAAACGCCACGCTACGCCACGCAGCTGACACGCTACAGAAACGCCACGCCACGCTCACGCCACGCAGCTGACACGCTACAGAAACGCCACGCTCACGCCACGCTCACGCCACGCAGCTGACACGCTACAGAAACGCCACGCTCACGCCACGCTCACGCCACGCAGCTGACACGCTACAGAAACGCCACGCTTACGCCACGCAGCTGACACGCTACAGAAACACCACACTCATGCCACGCTCACGCCACGCAGCTGACACGCTACAGAAACGGCACGCTCACGCCACACTCACGCCACGCTCACGCCACGCAGCTGACACGCTACAGAAACGCCACGCTCACGCCACGCTCACGCCACGCTCACGCCACGCAGCTGGCACGCTACAGAAACACCACGCTCACGCCACGCAGCTGACACGCTACAGAAACACCACGCTCACGCCACGCAGCTGAGACGCTACAGAAACACCACGCTCACGCCACGCAGCTGACACGCTACAGAAACACCACGCTCACGCCACGCTCACGCCACGCTCACGCCACGCAGCTGACACGCTACAGAAACGCCACACTCACGCCACGCTCACGCCACGCTCACGCCACGCAGCTGACACACTACAGAAACACCACGCTCACGCCACGCTCACGCCACGCTCACGCCACACTCACGCCACGCTCACGCCACGCAGCTGACACGCTACAGAAACACCACGCTCACGCCACGCAGCTGAGACGCTACAGAAACACCACGCCACGCCACACTTCACGCCACGCCACGCCACGCAGCTGACACGCTACAGAAACGCCACACTCACGCCACGCTCACGCCACGCTCACGCCACGCTCACGCCACGCTCACGCCACGCTCACGCCACGCAGCTGACACGCTACAGAAACGCCACGCTTACGCCACGCAGCTGACATGCTACAGAAACGCCACGCTCACGCCACGCTCACGCCACGCAGCTGACACGCTACAGAAACGGCACGCTCACGCCACACTCACGCCACGCCACGCCACGCAGCTGACACGCTACAGAAACGCCAAACGCCACGCCACGCCACGCCACGCCACGCCACGCCACGCAGCTGACACGCTACAGAAACACCACGCTCACGCCACGCTCACGCCACGCAGCTGACACGCTACAGAAACACCACGCTCACGCCACACTCACGCCACGCTCACGCCACGCAGCTGACACGCTACAGAAACGCCACACTCACGCCACGCTCACGCCACGCTCACGCCACGCAGCTGACACGCTACAGAAACGCCACACTCACGCCACGCTCACGCCACGCTCACGCCACGCTCACGCCACGCAGCTGACACACTACAGAAACACCATGCTCACGCCACGCTCACGCCACGCCACGCCACACTTCACGCCACGCTCACGCCACGCTCACGCCACGCAGCTGACACGCTACAGAAACACCACGCCACGCCACACTTCACGCCACGCTCACGCCACGCAGCTGACACGCTACAGAAACGCCACACTCACGCCACGCTCACGCCACGCTCACGCCACGCTCACGCCACGCAGCTGACACACTACAGAAACACCACGCTCACGCCACGCTCACGCCACGCTCACGCCACGCAGCTGACACGCTACAGAAACGCCACACTCACGCCACGCTCACGCCACGCTCACGCCATGCAGCTGACACGCTACAGAAACACCACGCCACGCCACGCCACGCCACGCCACGCCACGCCACGCCACGCCACGCCACGCCACGCCATGCAGCTGACACGCTACAGAAACGCCACACTCACGCCACGCTCACGCCACGCAGCTGACACACCACGCTCACGCCACGCTCACGCCACGCTCACGCCACGCAGCTGAGACGCTAGAGAAACACCATGCTCACGCCACGCTCTCGCCACGCAGCTGACACGCTACAGAAACGCCACGCTCACGCCACGCTCACGCCACGCTCACGCCACGCAGCTGACACGCTACAGAAACGCCACACTCACGCCACGCTCACGCCACGCTCACGCCACGCTCACGCCACGCAGCTGACACACTACAGAAACACCACGCTCACGACACGCTCACGCCACGCTCACGCCACGCTCACGCCACGCTCACGCCACGCTCACGCCACGCAGCTGACACACTACAGAAACTCCACGCTCACGCCAAGCTCACGCCACGCTCACGCCACGCAGCTGACACACTACAGAAACACCACGCTCACGCCACGCAGCTGACACGCTACAGAAACACCACGCTCACGCCACGCTCACGCCGCGCTCACGCCACGCTCACGCCACGCAGCTGAGACGCTAGAGAAACACCACGCCACGCCACGCCCGCCACGCAGCTGACACGCTACAGAAACGCCACGCTCACGCCACGCTCACGCCACGCTCACGCCACGCTCACGCCACGCAGCTGACACGCTACAGAAACGCCACGCTCACGCCACGCTCACGCCACGCAGCTGACACGCTACAGAAACACCACGCTCACGCCACGCTCACGCCACGCTCATGCCACGCAGCTGAGACGCTAGAGAAACACCACGCTCACGCCACGCTCTCGCCACGCAGCTGACACGCTACAGAAACGCCACGCTCACGCCACACTCACGCCACGCTCACGCCACGCTCACGCCATGCAGCTGACACGCTACAGAAACGCCACACTCACGCCACGCTCACGCCACGCAGCTGACACACCACGCTCACGCCACGCTCACGCCACGCCACGCCACGCCACGCCACGCCAGCAGCTGAGACGCTAGAGAAACACCATGCTCACGCCACGCCCGCCACGCAGCTGACACGCTACAGAAACGCCACGCTCACGCCACGCTCACGCCACGCTCACGCCACGCTCACGCCACGCAGCTGACACGCTACAGAAACGCCACACTCACGCCACGCTCACGCCACGCTCACGCCACGCAGCTGACACACTACAGAAACACCACGCCACGCCGCCACGCCACGCCACGCCACGCCACGCCACGCCACGCCACGCAGCTGACACACTACAGAAACACCACGCCACGCCACGCCACGCCACGCCACGCCACGCAGCTGACACACTACAGAAACACCACGCTCACGCCACGCCACGCCACGCAGCTGACACGCTACAGAAACACCACGCCACGCCACGCCACGCCGCGCCACGCCACGCCACGCCACGCAGCTGAGACGCTAGAGAAACACCACGCCACGCCACGCCCGCCACGCAGCTGACACGCTACAGAAACGCCACGCCACGCCACGCCACGCCACGCCACGCCACGCCACGCCACGCAGCTGACACGCTACAGAAACGCCACGCTCACGCCACGCTCATGCCACGCAGCTGACACGCTACAGAAACACCACGCCACGCCACGCCACGCCACGCCATGCCACGCAGCTGAGACGCTAGAGAAACACCACGCCACGCCACGCTCTCGCCACGCAGCTGACACGCTACAGAAACGCCACGCTCACGCCACACTCACGCCACGCAGCTGACACGCTACAGAAACGCCACGCTCACGCCACGCTCACGCCATGCTCACGCCACGCTCACGCCACGCAGCTGACACGCTACAGAAACACCACGCTCACGCCACGCAGCTGACACGCTACAGAAACACCACGCTCACGCCACGCAGCTGACACGTTACAGAAACGCCACGCTCACGCCACGCTCACGCCACGCAGCTGACACGCTACAGAAACACCACGCTCACGCCACGCTCACGCCACGCAGCTGACACGCTACAGAAACACCACGCTCACGCCATACTCACGCCACGCTCACGCCACGCAGCTGACACGCTACAGAAACACCACACTCATGCCACGTTCACGCCACGCAGCTGACACGCTACAGAAACGGCACGCTCACGCCATACTCACGCCATACTCACGCCACGCTCACGCCACGCAGCTGACACGCTACAGAAACGCCACGCCACGCCACGCCACGCCACGCCACGCCACGCCACGCCACGCCACGCCACGCCACGCCACGACACGCTACAGAAACGCCACGCCACGCCACGCCACGCCACGCAGCTGACACGCTACAGAAACACCACGCCACGCCACGCTCACGCCACGCTCACGCCACGCTCACGCCACGCAGCTGACACGCTACAGAAACGCCACGCTCACGCCACGCTCATGCCATGCTCACGCCACGCTCACGCCACGCAGCTGACACGCTACAGAAACACCACGCTCACGCCACGCTCACGCCACGCTCACGCCAAGCAGCCAGCGTGAAGCCGGCCTCAGAAATAAAAACATGACTTGGTTTTCCGAAGCTTTCAGACAGATCTTGCGGTGGTCCAGCAGGTGGCGTGGCTCGTAAGATACATGTAATTATTATTGTTATTATTATTATGATGATGAACATGACTTTACCATGGCGTGGCTCGTAAGATACATGTAATTATTATTGTTATTATTATTATGATGATGAACATGACTTTACCATGGCGTGGCTCGTAAGATACATGTAATTATTATTGTTATCATTGTTATGATGATGAACGTGACTTTACCATGCGGGGCTGAATGCCCTCGGAAGCGTCCATCATGACGTCCAGACAGCGACTCACAACAGGAAGAACTTTTCTCTCCGCCTCGGCTGACGAACGCATCGCTTCACAGATTCTCTCAATCCGCCGCTCCTCCATGTCCTGGATTCGCTGCCAATAACAGATATCACAATTATGCACCTTGAATATAACTACAGCTACAACGATTAATGGGTTAGTTATCAACTGTGTGTGAAATAATCTATTCACTATACCATATGAACTATGTCCATACTCCTACAGTGACTGGAAACATGGTAACTTAACTTAACTAGCTAAAAGCTAATTAGCAGCAAGATGCCTCCCGTCTCCGTGGATGACTACCACAAACTTCTACAGAAGACTGCTGTTCTGGGAACGAAAATTCACCGATTAGAAGTAAACGGACCTTGTGGGAATGACACCACTTTACCATGGACCCAAAACAATGGACAAAAGCATGCTAACTCAGAAACGGGAGGGCTGTGTACTGGGTAATTAATCAAGACGTGGTAGTCCTCCCTGGAACTCTCTTGGTGCAAAGCCTCAGAGTAAATCATTTTCCTGGGAAATGAGAGGACGAGTAAAAACTAATCTCCAGATCCATTATGACACCTATAAAGAGAGATATTGCATTTATAATATGGAACTAAGGAATGCAAGGCGGTCTTTCTTCTCTGACATTATCGCCAGAAACAATTCACGTGCTTTGTTTGGTACTCTCGATAGGTTAACTAATCCTCCAGTACCAGTAGCATCTGAACTTTTATCCACCGAGGCCTGCAATGAATTTGCCGCCCTCTTCTGTGACAAAATTCAGAAATTTAGACAGTCAGTGCCTCCATATCAAGTACAGCATATGTGTTGTCACAGTGTCCATGCAAAACAAATTCCAATATGACACAATTTCATATGATCAATCATAAAAACCTGGAGGACATTATACAACATCTGAAAACCTCCTCCTGCCTTGATATTCTACCAACGGGCCTTTTCAAAAATGTTTTGAACTGTTTGGCTTCTGATCTTCTACAGATTGTAAACACATCTCTGCTCTCAGGTATCTTCCCACAGGCCCTGAAAACTGCAGTCATCAAGTCACTCTTATATCCAACCTTCCATTTTTAAGTAAAATCATTGAAAAAGCCTTTTTTCAACAACTCAACCTTTTCTTGTCACTAAACAACAGTTTTGATGCCTTCCATTCAGGTTTTTGACCACACCACAGCACTGAGACGGCTCTTGTTAAAGTCTTTAATGACATCCACTTAAACACAGATAGTGGCAAAACTTCAGTCTTAGTATTACTTGATCTCAGTGCTGCATTTGATACAGTCGACCACAACATATTACTTGACCGATTGGAAACTGGGTTGGACTTTCTGACACAGAACAAAACTGGTTTGAATCCTACTTAAGAATAGGGACTACTTTGTATCTATAGGTAATTATCCATCTGAGCATACAAATATGACGTGCAGAGTTCCCAAAGGCTCAGTTCTGGGGCCTCTTCTGTTCAACATCTACATGCTTCCACTGGCTCAGATTATGGAACACAACAAAATAAGTTACCATAGTTGTGCGGACGACACACAAATTTACATAACCTTGTCGCTTGGGGACTATAGTCCAATACAAAAACTGAGTAAGAAAATTTTATTAAAGATTAACAACTGGATGTGCCAGAACATTCTTAGATTAAATGAAGAAAAAACTGAGGTGGTTGTTTTTTGAGCAAAAGAGGAACGATTAAAAGTCAGCGCTCAGCTTCAAACGACAATGTTAAAAACAACAGACAAAGCCAGAAATCTTGGTGTAGTCATGGACTCAGACCTGAATTTTAAAAGCCACATTAATACAATCACAATGTCAGCCTATTACCACCTTACGACTATATCAAGGATTAAAGGACTTATGTCTCAGCAGGATTTGGAAAAACTTGTCCATGCTTTTATCTTCAGTAGACTTGACTACTGTAACGGGGTCTTTACAGGTCTCCCTAAAAAATCAATAAGACAGCTGCAGCTGATTCAGAACGCTGCTGCTCGAGTCCTCACTAAGACCAAGAAAGTGGATCACATCACTCCAGTACTGAAGTCTCTACACTGGCTTCCAGTGCCTCAAAGAATTTATTTCATAATGTATATACTGTATGTAATACTGTAAAAAATATACACCTGTTGGTTTGTAAATCAACGGTTTAGGGCCGAAATACATTTCTGATCTGCTGCACCTCTCAGGTTGTCTGGGACAGGTCTGCTACACTATGAACCACCCAGACCTCTCAGGTGGTCTGGGACAGGTCTGCTACACTATGAACCACCCAGACCTCTCAGGTGGTCTGGGATAGGTCTACTACACTATGAACCACCCAGACCTCTCAGGTTGTCTGGGACAGGTCTGCTACACTATGAACCACCCAGACCTCTCAGGTGGTCTGGGACAGGTCTACTACACTATGACCCACCCAGACCTCTCCGGTGGTCTGGGACAGGTCTGCTTTCTGTCCCCAGAGTCAGAACTAAACAGAGGGAAGCAGCGTTCACTTTTCATGCTCCACATATCTGGAACAAACCACCAGAAAACTGAAGGTCCACCGCAACTCTCAGTTCTTTTTAATTAAGACTGAACACCTTTCTTTTTGATGCTACCTTTATTTAAATAATGTTTCACTTCTTATACTGCACTGTAACTTTTATTCTCATATTTGATGCTTTTATATTTTTGATTGTTTTTAACTCCTCCTTAAAGGGGTGATAGAATGCAAAACCGATTTTACATACCGATGTTGTATAAGTGGCGTGATGAAATTCAAACTGTAAATATACAGAAATTACGCCAAAAATGAAGCTAACTATCTGTGATTTGTAGCTAGCTACACGTACCCAGGATTGAAGGGACAGTCATAGCTAACGAAACCCCTACTGTTCACAAAAAATCATTAACTTGAAATCGGACACCGTTGTTAGCTTTATAAGACCTTTAGGGAGATGTTGTATAAGTGGCGTGATGGAATTCAAATATACAGAAATTACGCCAAAAATGAAGCTAACTATCTGTGATTTGCAGCTAGCCACACATAGCTAGGATTGAAAGGACAGTCATAGCTAACGAAACCCCCACTGTTCACAAAAAATCATTAACTTGAAATCGGACACTGTTGTTAGCTTTATAAGACCTTTAGAGATATGTTGTATAAGTGGCGTGATGGAATTCAAACTGTAAATATACAGAAATTACGCCAAAAATGAAGCTAACTATCTGTGATTTGCAGCTAGCCACACATAGCTAGGATTGAAGGGACAGTCATAGATAACGAAACCCCTAATCTTCACAAAAATTCATTAATTTGAAATAGGACACCGTTGTTAGCTTTATAAGACCTTTAGGGAGATGTTGTATAAGTGGCGTGATGAAATTCAAACTGTAAATATACAGAAATTACGCCAAAAATGAAGCTAACTATCTGTGATTTGTAGCTAGCTACACGTACCCAGGATTGAAGGGACAGTCATAGCTAACGAAACCCCTACTGTTCACAAAAAATCATTAACTTGAAATCGGACACCGTTGTTAGCTTTATAAGACCTTTAGGGAGATGTTGTATAAGTGGCGTGATGGAATTCAAATATACAGAAATTACGCCAAAAATGAAGCTAACTATCTGTGATTTGCAGCTAGCCACACATAGCTAGGATTGAAGGGACAGTCATAGATAACGAAACCCCTAATCTTCACAAAAATTCATTAACTTGAAATCGGACACTGTTTTTAGTTTTATAAGACCTTTAGAGATATGTTGTATAAGTGGCGTGACAAAATTCAAACTGTAAATATAGCTAGTTATGCTGACAGCCGGCCAAGATTAACTGGAACTGTTGTAAGAAATTGCTGGTGTAACAAGCTCGCTGACCGCGCTATCACTGTCACACACGGGCCATTTAGCTAGCAGGAAGAGGGGAGCTGCAGGACCTGGAGCTCTGTCAGAGCACCAGCGTTTGGTCCATTAACCCCAAAACGGTGACTTTGCGCGGGTATGGAGTGCTGTGGGCTGCAAGCCGTAACGGAGCTCAATCGAGCTCAGAGCAGGCCGGGGTGTGTAAAGGAAGGCAGGCCGTGCAGCGGGGCAGCACCGGCAGCTGAACTCTGACACACAGTCTTACCAAATTTGCAATAAGCCATCAATTTTCGTAAAACAGCCCATATTTGAGCTTTATATAGTTGATTTCTTGCTTAAAAAAGTCTCAGAAGTACAAACAATGTATAACTTTGCAATGAGACCTGCTGTCGAGTCTCCCATGTGTTTCTATGTAGTTTGCTCAAACCAATCAGTGCGTAGCTCATTCTGAATATTCATGAGCATACCATATTTGGAAGAAAAGCTCTTGTTCCAAATAGAGCCATATTCACAGGGTAGTTAAGGGCCTATTAAAATAGCATTCGGGCAATTTTCAGCCCAACCAATGTTACATACCCCATTAGGAGACCTTAAGGAACAGTGCAAAATACCCTATAATCATTCTATCACCCCTTTAATGTTTTATGTAAAACACTTCGAATTGCCCTGTTGCTGAAATGTGCTCTATAAATAAAGCTGCCTTGCCTTGAGTCATTTTTTATGAAAAACAGAAAACTTGTGTGATGTCAGCTTGTTAAATGTGAATATTGTTCTAGTTTCTTCTCTCCTCTGTGACAGTAAACTGAATATCTTTGAGTTGTGGACAAAACAAGACATTTGAGGACATCATCTTGGACTTTGGGAAACACTGATCCACATTTGTAACCATTTTCTGACATTTTAGAGAATGAACAACTAATCCACCCAGAAAATAATCCACATATTAATCCACCATGAAGATAAGTGTTACAGCTTTATGTATATATAACTGGTATCACTGTTTAGTTACCTGGTATATAACCGATACCAGTGTTTAGTTACCTGGTATATAACTGATACCAGTGTTTAGTTACCTGGTATATAACTGGTACCACTGTTTAGTTACCTGGTATATAACTGATACCAGTGTTTAGTTACCTGGTATATAACTGATACCAGTGTTTAGTTACCTGGTATATAACTGGTACCACTGTTTAGTTACCTGGTATATAACTGATACCAGTGTTTAGTTACCTGGTATATAACTGATACCATTGTTTAGTTACCTGGTATAATAACTGATACCAGTGTTTAGTTACCTGGTATATAACTGGTAGCACTGTTTAGTTACCTGGTATATAACTGGTACCAGTGTTTAGTTACCTGGTATATAACTGATACCAGTGTTTATTTACCTGGTATATAACTGGTACCCGTGTTTAGTTACCTGGTATATAACTGGTACCCGTGTTTAGTTACCTGGTATATAACTGGTACCGGTGTTTAGTTACCTGGTATATAACTGGTACCCGTGTTTAGTTACCTGGTATATAACTGGTACCCGTGTTTAGTTACCTGGTATATAACTGGTACCAGTGTTTAGTTACCTGGTATATAACTGGTACCCATGTTTAGTTACCTGGTATATAACTGGTATCCGTGTTTAGTTACCTGGTACATAACTGGTACCAGAGTTTAGTTACCTGGTATATAACTGGTACCCGTGTTTAGTTACCTGGTATATAACTGGTACCAGTGTTTAGTTACCTGGTATATAACTGGCACCAGTGTTTATTTACCTGGTATATAACTGGTACCAGTGTTTAGTTACCTGGTATATAACTTGCTTCTCCGTGAACCATCACCTTATCGTGGTGGAGAGGTTTGTGTGTCTCTGTGAACCTGAGGGCTGTGTTGTCTGGAGCTTTGTGCTCCTGGTAGGGTCTCCCAAGGCAAAGTGGTCTCAGGTGAGGGGCCAGACAAAGAATGGTTCAAAAACCCCAATGAAAAAGCTAGGCAGAGATGGAGTGACCCTGCCCGGAGGAAGCCCGGGGCCCCCGTCTGGAGCCAGGCCCAGACGGCGGGCTCGTCGGAGAGTGCCTGGTGGCCGGGTTTGCCACGGAGCCCGGCCGGGCACAGCCCGAACAAGCTACGTGGCTCCCATCTCTCCAGCCCATGGGCCCACCACCTGTGGGAGGAACCGTTGGGGTCGGGTGCGATGCCACATGGGTGGCAGTGAAGGTCAGGGGCCTCGACGGACCAGACCCGGGCGGCAGACGCTGGCTCTGGGGACGTGGGCGTCACCACCTCTGTGGGGGAAGGAGCCGGAACTGGTGCGGGAGGTGGAGCGCTACCGGTTAGATCTGGTGGGGCTTACCTCACGCACAGTCTTGGTTCTGGAACCATACTCCTGGATAGGGGTTGGACTCTTTTCTTCTCCGGAGTTGCCCAGGGTGTGAGGCGCCGGGCGGGTGTGGGGATACTCACAAGCCCCGGCTGAGCGCTGCTGTGTTGGAGTTTACCCGGTGGACGAGAGGGTCGCCTCCCCACGCCTGCGGGTTGTGGGGGGAAAACTCTGACTGTTGTTTGTGCATATGCACCAAACAGGAGTTCGGAGTATTCGGCCTTCTTGGAGACCTTGACTGGAGTCCTGCATGGGGCTCCAGTGGGGGACTCCATTGTTCTGCTGGGGGACTTCAACGCACACGTGGGCAATGATGGAGACACCTGGAGGCGTGATTGGGAGGAACGGCCTCCCTGATCTAAACCAGAGTGGTTGTTTGTTGTTGGACTTCTGTGTTAGTCATGGATTGTCTATAACGAACACCATGTTCGAACATAGGGATGCTCATAAGTGTACCTGGTACCAGAGCACCCTAGGCCGAAGGTCAATGATCGATTTCATAATCGTGTCATCTGATCTGAGGCCGTATGTTTTGGACACTCGGGTGAAGAGAGGGGCAGAGCTGTCAACCGATCACCATCTGGTGGTGAGTTGGGTCAGGGGTGGGGAAGACTCTGGACAGACCTGGTAAGCCCAAACGTGTAGTGCAGGTAAATTGGGAACGTCTGGAGGAGGCCCCTGTCCAACAGACTTTCAACTCACACCTCCGGCGGAGCTTTTTGTGCATCCCTGTGGAGGCTGGGGGCATTGAACCCGAGTGGACAATGTTCAAAGTTTCCATTGCTGAAGCTGCGGTGAGGAGCTGTGGTCTTAGGGTCTTAGGTGCCTCAAGGGGCGGTAACCCACGAACACCGTGGTGGACACGGTGGTCAGGGAAGCCGTCCGACTGAAGAAGGAGTCTTTCCGGGATATGTTATCCCGGAGGACTCGGAGGCAGTTGCAGGGTACCGAAGGGCCCGAAGGGCTGCAGCCTCTGCCGTGAAAGAGGCAAAGCAGCGGGTGTGGGAGAAGTTTGGAGAAGACATGGAGAAAGACTTTCGGTCGGCACCAAAGTGCTTCTGGAAAACTGTTCGCCACCTCAGGGGGGCGGGGAACCATCCAAGCTGTGTACAGTAAGGATGGGACACTGTTGACCTCAACTGAGGAGGTAATAGGGCGGTGGAAGGAGCACTTTGAGGAACTCCTGAATCCGACTAATACGCCCTCTATGTTAGAGGCAGAGCTGGAGGATAATGGGGGATTGTCGTTGATTTCCCAGGCGGAAGTCACTGATGTAGTCAAACAACTACACAGTGGCAAAGCCCGGGATTGATGAGATCCGTCCAGAAATGCTCAAGGCTCTGGGTGTGGAGGGGCTGTCCTGGTTGACACGCCTCTTCAACATTGCGTGGAAGTCTGGGGACGGTGCCAAAGGAGTGGCAGACTGGGGTGGTGGTTCCCCTTTTTAAAAAAGGGGACCAGAGGGTGTGTGCCAATTATAGGGGTATCACACTTCTCAGCCTCCCTGGTAAAGTCTACTCCAAGGTGCTGGAAAGGAGGGTTCGGCCGATAGTCGAACCTTGGGTTGAGGAGGAACAATGCGGATTCCGTCCTGGTCGTGGAACAACGGACCAGCTCTTCACTCTCGCAAGGATCCTGGAGGGAGCCTGGGAGTATGCCCAACCGGTCTACATGTGTTTTGTGGATTTGGAGAAGGCGTATGACCGGGTCCCCCGGGAGATACTGTGGGAGGTGCTGCGGGAGTATGGGGTGAGGGGGTCTCTACTCAGGGCCATCCAATCTCTGTATGACCAAAGTGAGAGCTGTGTCCGGGTTCTCGGTAGTAAGTCGGACTCGTTTCAGGTGAGGGTTGGCCTCCGCCAGGGCTGCGCTATGTCACCAATCCTGTTTGTAATATTTATGGACAGGATATCGAGGCGTAGTCGGGGTGGGGAGGGGTTGCAGTTTGGTGGGCTGGGGATCTCATCGCTGCTCTTTGCAGATGATGTGGTCCTGATGGCATCATCGGCCTGCGACCTTCAGCACTCACTGGATCGGTTCGCAACCGAGTGTGAAGCGGTTGGGATGAGGATCAGCACCTCCAAATCTGAGGCCATGGTTCTCAGCAGGAAACCGATGGAATGCCTTCTCCAGGTAGGGAATGAGTCCTTACCCCAAGTGAAGGAGTTCAAGTACCTTGGGGTTTTGTTCGCGAGTGAGGGACAATGGAGCGGGAGATTGGTCGGAGAATCGGGCGCAGCGGGTGCGGTATTGCATTCAATCTATCGCACCGTTGACGAAAAAGAGAGCTTAGCCAGAAGGCAAAGCTCTCGATCTACCGGTCAGTTTTCTTTCCTACCCTCACCTATGGTCATGAAGGCTGGGTCATGACCGAAAGAACGAGATCCAGGGTACAAGCGGCTGAAATGGGTTTCCTCAGGAGGGTGGCTGGCGTCTCCCTTAGAGATAGGGTGAGAAGCTCAGTCATCCGTGAGGAGCTCGGAGTAGAGCCGCTGCTCCTTTGCGTCGAAAGGAGCCAGTTGAGGTGGTTCGGGCATCTGGTAAGGATGCCCCCTGGGCGCCTCCCTAGGGAGGTGTTCCAGGCACGTCCAGCTGGGAGGAGGCCTCGGGGAAGACCCAACACTAGGTGGAGGGATTATATCTCCAACCTGGCCTGGGGCGCCTCGGGATCCCCAGTCGGAGCTGGTTAATGTTGCTCGGGAAAGGGAAGTTTGGGGTCCCCTGCTGGAGCTGCTCCCCCCGCGACCCGACACCGGATAAGCGGACGAAGATGGATGGATGGATGGATGGTATATAACTGGTACCAGTGTTTAGTTACCTGGTATATAACTTGTACCAGTGTTTACTTACCTGGTATATAACTGGTACCAGTGTTTTGTTACCTGGTATATAACTGGTACCAGTGTTTTGTTACCTGGTATATAACTGGTATCAGTGTTTAGTTACCTGGTATATAACTGGTACCAGTGTTTAGTTACCTGTTATATAACTGGTACCATTGTTTAGTTATCTGTTATATAACTTGTACACATGTTTAGTTACCTGGTATATAACTGGTACCAGTGTTTATTTACCTGGTATATAACTGGTACCAGTGTTTAGTTACCTGGTATATAACTGGTATAACTGGTACCAGTGTTTAGTTACCTGGTATATAACTGGTACCAGTGTTTACTTACCTGGTATATAACTGGTACCAGTGTTTAGTTACCTGGTATATAACTGGTATAACTGGCACCAGTGTTTATTTACCTGGTATATAACTGGTACCAGTGTTTATTTACCTGGTATATAACTGGCACCAGTGTTTATTTACCTGGTATATAACTGGCACCAGTGTTTATTTACCTGGTATATAACTGGTACCCATGTTTAGTTACCTGGTATATAACTGGTACCAGTGTTTAGTTACCTGGTATATAACTGGTACCCGTGTTTAATTACCTGGTATATAACTGGTACCAGTGTTTAGTTACCTGGTATATAACTGTTATAACTGGCACCAGTGTTTATTTACCTGGTATATAACTGGTACCCATGTTTAGTTACCTGGTATATAACTGGTACCAGTGTTTAGTTACCTGGTATATAACTGGTACCCGTGTTTAGTTACCTGGTATATAACTGGCACCAGTGTTTATTTACCTGGTATATAACTGGCACCAGTGTTTATTTACCTGGTATATAACTGGTACCCATGTTTAGTTACCTGGTATATAACTGGTACCCATGTTTAGTTACCTGGTATATAACTGGTACCCGTGTTTAGTTACCTGGTATATAACTGGTACCCGTGTTTAGTTACCTGGTATATAACTGGCACCAGGGTGTGGTAGTGCTGGTGCTGGTCCTGGTTAAACTGATTTAAACTGGTCACATATTCTTTCCGGGACTCTTCAGCAGCTTGTTTTTTCTGTTGAGCCGTCTGACGAGCCTGAAACCAGCAGATTGTTTAACACAAAATAAACCAACAGAATAATGTACTGCGGAAGAAAATGAATTACCAAAAACTTTTACTCTTATTTTATCCTATATTCTCTTTCCTGAAATTTCTACTGTGCTGAAACTATTTACCTGAATAACAAACTTTAACTGTCTCCTGATTTAATTAAGTCTGTCTTACCGTTGTACTGTCTGTCTGCCTTTTCTTTGTCTGCAGAGTGTTGATAGGAGGTTTTTCCCTTTGATCACTTAGTTTATTTAGAGCCAACGTTACCTCCGACAGAGATTCACACCTTAACTAACGGAGCAGACGGTATCAAGTTCGTGCAAATCTCCTCAGACAGACTGGTGACTTAAATGTCTTCTCAGCTTTTGTTTCTTCTGTTTCCTGTAAACTATAAAACCCAGAAACGTGTTCTGCTCAGAGAGAATCTATAGTTTCGGTGAACTCTCCACTGCACATAATAAAACTTATCTGAACCACAGAACTGGACGTGAGAGAAGTTCTAATCTCTTACTTTATGCTCAGTGATCAACAACAATGTTTAGAACCCAGTTTGTGGTTTTGGAGGGAGTTAGGCAAAGGGTCCAGGTTATTTGATATAAAATGTTAATCAGTGAGCTTTAAAAATGTTCCTGAGAAATCACTTTCACCAGAATGGGAGAAACGGACGAACAGATGGCATAAAAAGATCTTCACCATTCTGACAACTCATGTCAACATACAGAAACAAATACTGCAAAGTGAGAAAACGCAACCAAATACTGAAACGCTGCAAGATGAGAAACTGTTTACAGGGAATGCTAAAAAGTGACAACAAATGTTATTTGATTTTCTTACACCACTTACTTTATGAGCATTTATGTGCATCACCTTGTAGTGTGTCATGAAAACACTTTCTGTGCTCGTCTGTGATTTCTGCAGCCTTTTTGGATTTCTTTGACTTTCCTCACTTTGGAGCATGTTTTCTGAAAGCCGTGCATGTTTTGTCTAATTGGTGATTTATTTATGTTTTGCGTATTTTAGTGTGTTTTATATTAACATTGAATGCATGGAGCTCTAAGCGCCACCGTGAAAACTACTTTTTACAGAACATAATGTAATTTAAAAAATATATATGCTGAAATACATAAAAAAATGTAACAAGAAATGCAATACATGTAATACGTTTACAATAAATGTGTGAAAGGAACTTACCTTCAGTGAGCAGCGCTGAGAAGCAGACAGACAGAAAGACAGACAGACAGACAGACAGAAAGGAGTTTCAGTTACTTAAATTGCAAATTAATACTGTTCACACTCTCAGCTATATTTAAAGTTATGTTTATATATATATATATATATATATATATATATATATATATATATATAGTATATTATATATTTCTTTTTCTTTTTACCTTCTCTCCGTCTGTCTTGTTGTCGAGGTCGATTCTGTCGGAGACTTGTTGAGCTCGCTCCGCCTCCTTACAGTCACGCTCAAACCGACGCTTGCTCTGACATCATCATTTATAACAGATTAAAGATAAACACTGATGACATCATTTATAACAGATTAAAGATAAACACTGATGACATCATCATTTATAACTGATTAAAGATAAACACTGATGACATCATCATTTATAACTGATTAAATGATGTATTAAAACAATCACAGTATTTGAACATGAAGTTAAAGAGATAACATGTGTTGTTAATATTAGGGTGGTGATGTCACTCACAGACTCCAGCTGTTTCCACGAGCTCTCAATGTGCTGCTGGGCACGGCGGCCATCTTGAAAATGCTGCAAAAAAATCCAAACGTGGTCGACTTTGAACTAGCTGGTGACATCATAATGAGTCCACACTGAACCGTGAGTTGAGGAAATGTTTTTAAACAATGACTCTTATTGTGAAAGGTTGTGTGATTGCATTTACTTTACAGTTTTTCACAATCGCTATGACAATTTTTTCAATACTTTTAACAACTTTCCTAAACTCTTAACGCACCAACACACCTACAACATACGATTGGCAAAACAGTTAATTTCATGCTCAAAATCACACATAAACTAAACTCCAACACTGATTTTCAAAATACAATAATTAACTAACACAATACACTGTGTTTACCAAAACAATGCAAACATGTCTCAAAATCAAAATATTCTTCCAAAACACTAACACATGTTCTCTCCCAACAGGAACATTTAGTCAATCATAGCACAAGAAAAGCACAGAAACTGCATAATTTTATATGTCAGTTCTGCCCTTACACAACAGACATTAGTGATTGTATTGATCATAGATTGTGTTTTGCACTGCAGTTTCACTTGAAGCCTCTCTACATTTTTGTTTTGTTTAGTAAATTTTTTTTTGAAGATTCTTTTTTGGGCTTTTCTGCATTTATTTGACAGGACAGCTAGTTGAGAAAGGGGTTTAGAGAGAGAGAGAGAGGGGGGGGGAAGATATGCAGGAAATCGTCACAAGTTGGATTTGAACTCTGGACCTCTACGTCGAGGCACAAACCTCCAAGTATATGTGCGCCTGCTCTACCCACTCACCAATTTGTTTCTTTTGCTGCAGAGATTCAATACAAAAGATGAATGACCCATCTCAGAGTAGCTTTATAGAATGTACGGTTTATTAAAAAAAGGAGACAGAGACAGAATTGTCCTGGTACTCCTCTTCCTCTCCCTCGTAAAGGCATTTTCTTATTTTCTGTGTTCATCTACAGTATATTGATCAAATAGGTGCTGTTTTACTCTACTACCATATGATCATGGGATTGGAAGAACCTCAACACCTGAGTGTGTTTCCTAGAAGGGAATCAGCGACCTAAATTAATCGTGCTAGGATGAAATCGACAGTTTGCAGGAGTCATAAAAGCAGCAAGTTCAACACATGGGGAAGCAGCTAAAGTTCCTAGCTGCCCTGAACGCAGCATGGATGGAGGCAGGCTAGAAAGGAAGACTTGCTCTGTTTTCAGGTTTTAAACATGTTTTACTTTTTCTGGAGAATCAGAAGATAAAAAACAGGAGGAAGGAGAGTTCAATCCATGGATCACCAAAATAAAAGCCTGTAATCAGCTGTAAAAATGTTTTAATTAACAAGAGGAAGAAACAGGAAGACATTTTAATTGTCATACCGCCTCCTCTGTTTAATATCCGATTTAACATGGTATTCATATTTAATTTCATATTTTTTGTATTTATTACACACAAATGCATGTGCCCGCACACACACACACACACACACACACACACACACACACACACACACACATACACGCACTCTTCAGCTTCTACATTACTTCCACCCAGCAGCTCTGAACACTGGATTGTGTCACTGACCCAGTTTTAATGCTGTATGTGTGTGTGTGTGTGTGTGTGTGTGTGTGTGTGTGTGTGTGTGTGTGTGTGTGTGTCTGTGTGTCTGTGTGTGTGTGTGTGTGTGTGTGTGTGTGTGTGTTTGTGTGTGTGTGTTACAAGACATCAGAAATAATGAATGAGACAAAGAAACCGTTCTGCTCTCTGATTGGCTGGCAGCTGTGTGTTCAGGTCAACCGTTTAACCTCTTAGTATAAACCTGCAGGTAACCATAGCAACAGACTGAAGCCTCAGTTAAATTAAACTGACAAACAGACTCCTGTAAACAGTCGAATCAACCCTTAGGATATTTTGTCCTTACGTTCTACACTAAAAGCAAAGCTCTGTTCGTTTTATTTCTATATTAATTAAAGAAAGGTTAGGTTAAAACTGGGATCCACATTGCGTGTTGCTAAATGTTAAATTATTTCTTTGCATTTCGCTCCAACGGTTCGTCACACATCGCTGCAAACAGCAAGAACTGCTGATTGTGTCATTTTTCATTTGGTTGTGTTCACAGTGCACTTTGTCAAATACCAAACACTGAAAACAAATGTCACACGGTGGAAACGGTTTGTTGGACAGAATATCTAACACTATGGTCTCACAAACAACGCAGCAACTCCACATTTATAACAAAGTCTTGGGTTTTCTGCTTCTGCTTTAGTGTTTCTAATATTTTAGAAGAAGTTGATCAATGTCAGCAGCTGACAGACAGTAAGTGAAGGAGAGAGAGAGAGATGATGATGTCACACAGACCACCAGCAATGTATGGTAAGAATAGTTTATGGATCTGAAAGTTATCATCACTTAAATCAGATAGAAGTCTGTAAAGTGAGTGATGAGTGAAAAGTTGAAACTCGCCAAAATCTGTTGTTGTTTGTGAGGGTGTTAGTCAGTGTTTATTTAAATATTAGTTTACTCACCGTCTTCCTCTCAGTCTTCACTTCCTGTGTGTATCGAGTCAGCTCACACGCGATCTGTGTGTTCAGGTTCTCAGCGAGTTCTTCTCTCTGAACCGCAAGTTCATTCAGCTGCTGGAGAGTCGCTGCAAACGCCAAACACCACGTGTACCTGCAACAACCAATCAAACACAGCTGGACATTTTTCATCCAATCACAAACTAACTTAAAGAGATACTTTTCTGATTTAAATCCAGCTCTGTCATCTTTGTCAATCTCCGAATCTTACCCAAACAACGTTTATCTGCACACACTGCACCAATCTCTGACTCTAACCCAATCATTGCTTATATGCACACACTGCACCAATCTGACTCTAACCCAAACACTGTTTATCTGCACACACTGCACTAATCTCTGACTCTAACCCAATCACTGTTTATCTGCACACACTGCACCAATCTGACTCTAACCCAAACACTGTTTATCTGCACACACTGCACTAATCTCTGACTCTAACCCAATCACTGTTTATCTGCACACACTGCACCAATCTCTGACTCTAACCCAAACACTGTTTATCTGCACACACTGCACCAATCTGACTCTAACCCAAACACTGTTTATCTGCACACACTGCACCAATCTGACTCTAACCCAAACACTGTTTATCTGCACACACTGCACCAATCTGACTCTAACCCAAACACTGTTTATCTGCACACACTGCACCAATCTGACTCTAACCCAAACACTGTTTATCTGCACACACTGCACTAATCTCTGACTCTAACCCAATCACTGTTTATCTGCACACACTGCACCAATCTCTGACTCTAACCCAAACACTGTTTATCTGCACACACTGCACCAATCTCTGACTCTAACCCAAACACTGTTTATCTGCACACACTGCACCAATGTCTAACCCTATTCCAGGGTAGATTACTGACTGAAACATATAAAAAAATGTTAAACATTTGATGTCAGACGAAATCAAACTAAAAGATAAAAATAGAAAGAAACTCATTGACTGACCTGCTTTCATCCTCTCTGCTTCTCTTCGGGTGATACTTCTTAGACAGACTCCTGCAGACAGACAGGTGGAGAGAGAGACAGGTGGAGAGACAGACAGGTGGAGAGAGAGACAGGTGGAAAAAGAGACAGGTGGAGAGACAGACAGGTGGACAAAGAGACAGGTGGAGAGAGAGAGACAGGTTACATACAGCTGATTGTTGATGTTGATGTGATGTTCAGGTGAGCTCCAGGTGACGTCAGTACCTGATCTGTTTGGCGTAGCTCAGCTCGATGTCGGCTCTCTCTTTTATAAACTTGCTGTATCTCTCCAGGAAGTCGATTCCCCAGCTGGTGTGTTTTTCCAAGTTATCAAACTGATCCTGAAACAGAAAACAGAAATCATTCTGGAAATGTGTTATCTCTGATAATAGTTTACTGCAGTTCTCTACCGTCCCGAGACGATCCCTGGTCTGCTCCAATGTGCATTAAACAAACTTATTTTGAAATGAACGCTATATACATGCCAAACAGCTAGTCCGCAAGACGCAAAGGCCAGGACCATAAACAGACCCTAATGCCATAGACTGTAGATATGAATGGACAGAGTGTGTGTGATGTCACCCATTGGTTTGTCCATTAATATTATACAGTCAATGCCTAAAACCTATGTCGGTTTGAGTGGCAGTAGCTCAGTCAGTAGGGAGTTGGGTTGGGAACCAGAGGTTTGTTGGTTCAAGTCCCTATAAGGACCAAAGTATGGTGGTGGACCGGTAGCTGGAGAGCTTGGGGCACCTTTCCATGGGCAGCCCCCCATCTCTCCATTAGTGCATGTATAGGTACTGAGCATGTGTGCGTAATTCAGGCCTGTGTGTAATAACAACAGAGTGAAAACACTGTAATTTTCCTTGCGGGATTAACAAAGTATACATTATTATTATTATTATTATTATTATTATATAATAATAATAATAATTATTATTATTATTATTATTATTATTATTATTATTATTATTATTATTATTATTATGTCGTCAACCAGCAAGACGCTAAGTTTACCCACAGAGGGTCTACGACGAGCCACACCCAGCATGCACTCCCCGAAGGATCCAGACAGTAGAACCTAGAACATGTGGAGCGAGATGCCCTAGTGGCTGGTGCCCAGATGGCCATGAGAGAGGCCCACGCAGTAGCCCCACTCAGTTAGTTAGTGGACCATTAGTTATCTACACACACTGAGAGAAGTGGAGTCTTCCAGTGGGACATCAGTCACTAACTCACTCCCTCGCCATCTCCCACACTTTTTGGCATTTTGAGAGAGAAGACCCTGTCTCAGGTCTTTATTACCACTAGTTTTAAGTAAAGAGCGATAAAAAGCTGTGTTATTATCTCACATTGTAATTACATGATTAAAAAATCAGTGGTATTGTTCTGATTATCACTCACAAAAACATTTTGTCATGGTTTGTGTTCTGTCCAAACTAAAGAAATCAGTCAACTGTGAGATGCTGTAAAAGAAAAAGAAAAAACACAGTACACTACAGGTATTTTTCTACAATCTTCTCTATTCCTCTCCTATAGAGGTGGAACTTTAGAGACATCCCGATAAATATATATATATATATATATATATATATATATATATATATATATATATATATATATAGGTGAACAGGTTCAAAGTGGATGTAAATGTGTAGATATGAAAAGTGATGCAGTTTTTATTCTCTTTAGATTTCCTGACACTACGTCTTCTTAGTTCATTCATCTCAAGAGATTTCTTTGTCCTTATTTTGATTTGATTTAAACCTCTAACGTTTGTTCTTCAAATACAGTTTCAGTCTCACTTTGATGAGAAGACATATCTGATGTTCTGCACAGTTCAGTGTCATAATATTTAATACAGTTTATAGAAATGAAGCAAGACTTGTTCAGTCATCCCTCCTTTCAATATGTTGACGCACTAAACACACTGTTTATTCTGATTTATGTTCATGTGTTTTATTGTAAGTGTTTTTCTTTCATTTAATAGTTCTATAGGATGCTGAGGAATGTATGTTCCATTTAAGCTTTTATTATTTTATTTTATCTCAACTGAAATATGTCAACTGCCTGCAGAAATACTGACAATACAATAACAATATTAATCATATGAAGCTAGGGCTGGGTTGTCTTTCTTTGTGTTATTATTATTAATAACATTATTAATTGTTTCTGTGTGTCTGGTCTCTGCAGCATCATGGAGTAGCTGCTGACGTCACTCACCGTGTTGCTATGGCAGAGCAGACAGAAGCACGAGGGCCTCTCTCACACACACACACACACACACACACACACACACACACACACACACACACACACACAGAGGCCGGCAGATAAACCTTTAAAGCTGATGCTAACGCTGATGCTAACGCTGATGCTAAGCGGGTTAATCCCGGGTTTCAGGCGGTAATGATGGTGCGCGTGCAGCAGCAGTGTGAGAGGGGTACGTACCCAGAGCTCGGTGCCCCAGCTGCAGCTCATGGTGTCCGCTCTGCTCCTCCTCGCGCTCCTCCTGATGCTCCGACAATCAGTGCGAGCTGCTGCTGCTGCCGGCCGCGCGCATCCTCACACAGACACACACCCTGTCTGTCTGTCTGTCGGCCTGCCTGCCTGTCTGTCTCTCTGTGAGCAGCAGCAGAAAGCAGAGGACGCGGTCACGCGCGGCGCGTCTCCCCAGAGAAGCCTTTGTCATCAGAGAGAGAGAATGTGTGTGTGTGTGTGTGTGTGTGTGTGTGTGTGTGTGTGTGTGTGTGTGTGTGTGTGTGTGTGTGTGTGTGTGTGTGCTGAACATGCGCAGAAGCAGCCCGCCCTGCAGTCTGAACAGAGAATAGAAATATAAAGAGTCAGTTTGCATTAAACATGAAATATTATTAATATTTATAATAATAAAAGAGAGGTGACAGGAGGTCCTGCAGCAGGCAGCTCTGTTCTTTCATTAGTAGTAGATTACTTTATTGTCCCCTCTGTTCTTTCATTAGTAGTAGATAACTTTATTGTCCCCTCTGTTCTTTCATTAGTAGTAGATTACTTTATTGTCCCCTCTGTTCTTTCATTAGTAGTAGATAACTTTATTGTCCCCTCTGTTCTTTCATTAGTAGTAGATTACTTTATTGTCCCTCTGTTCTTTCATTAGTAGTAGATTACTTTATTGTCCCTCTGTTCTTTCATTAGTAGTAGATAACTTTATTGTCCCTCTGTTCTTTCATTAGTAGTAGATTACTTTATTGTCCCTCTGTTCTTTCATTAGTAGTAGATTACTTTATTGTCCCCTCTGTTCTTTCATTAGTAGTAGATTACTTTATTGTCCCTCTGTTCTTTCATTAGTAGTAGATAACTTTATTGTCCCTCTGTTCTTTCATTAGTAGTAGATAACTTTATTGTCCCCTCTGTTCTTTCATTAGTAGTAGATAACTTTATTGTCCCCTCTGTTCTTTCATTAGTAGTAGATTACTTTATTGTCCCCTCTGTTCTTTCATTAGTAGTAGATTACTTTATTGTCCCCTCTGTTCTTTCATTAGTAGTAGATTACTTTATTGTCCCCTCTGTTCTTTCATTAGTAGTAGATTACTTTATTGTCCCCTCTGTTCTTTCATTAGTAGTAGATTACTTTATTGTCCCCTCTGTTCTTTCATTAGATTACTTTATTGTCCCCGTGGGGCAGTTGGGTTTGCGGCACAATCGCAAGGCACTTTATAACAAGACATCAGACATATGATACAAACAAATAATTATTATATCAGACACCGACAAACAAAAAATGAAGAATATACATCACACACTACAATACACTATACACCCTTGGGTATGACCAGGCCAGCTGGACGACTAGCTTATTCTGACTGATTTAAGGCTTTTATGGCTTGCGGTACGAAAGAAAATTTGTATCTGTTCTTGATCAGAAGGAGTAAGCAGAAACGATGCATAGATGGCAGTAGTTTAAAATGTGATGCTGGGGGGTGTGTGTGGTCACATACAATGTCATTAGCCTTCCTCACCAGTCTGTCTTTGTAAATGGGTTCAATGCTCGGTAGTGTTACCCCAAGTAACTTGCTGGCAGTTAAGACTGTTTTTGCTGATTGTCTTTTTCTGAGACTCAGTGGCATTTCCGAACCAGCAGATAATACAGCAAGTTAAAACACTTTCAATAAAAGCAGTATAAAACATTTGGAGCATTTTGTTATTAACATTAAAAACAAGCAGTTTCTTTAAAAAGTACATTCTTTGCTGTGTCTTAGTCTGCAGGAGATCAGTCCAAGAGTCCCATTTAAGCTTGTTGTCCAGTACAATGCCAAGGTATTTGTAGTTTGTAACAACCTGAACGGCACCACCATTGATAAAAGTGTCGTGGATTGCTGTGACTTTCTAAAATCTATGGACATTTCTTTGGTCTTATTGGTATTTAAAATTAAATGTGAATTAGTCTAAAACTAGCCCATGATCTACCTCCCCGTCCTGTAGCAGACTCACTAAAGCTGTATCATCAGCATATTTAATAAAGTGCCTGTTTTGTAAAGTGCTAGTGCATGAATTTGTGTATAGAATAAATAGTAAAGGAGATAGAACACATCCTTGTGGGGAGCCTGGACTCTACTGGTAAGAAAGTCCATGATCCAATTAATAATACCTGTATCAATATAAAATTCACTAGCTAAAACGTCTGCAAGAATCTTAGGTTGCATAGTGTTAAAAGCAGATGAAAAGTCCACAAATAAAATCTTGGCATGAGTCTTTGGTTTCTCAAGATGAGTGTGCAAAAGGTGCATTAAAGTCAGAATAGCATCATCCACCCCCATGGAGGCTTGATAAGCAAATTGCAGGGGGTCCATAAAATGGTGGGATTAGATACAATGTACTTCATGTAATTAATCATGTGTTCTGATGTCTGCAGTGACGTCATCACATCCGTGTTCATGTTATCTGAATGACTGAATGTTTATTATATTTATATTGTAATAAACTTTATTGCAGACACAGGTCCATTAAACAAATCATACAGTATACATAGTATAAAAAAGAAGGAGATACAAGAATACATACAAATTGCATATTAACCTATAGGCTATACAGGCTATTACACCAATGCCGCCGTTCAAATGCCTCTGGGCGCATTGGATAGTCCTTCAACCAATCAGAGCAACGATCAGGGTGACGCTGCGCTTCCATCATGTTGAATGTAAACAAAAAGCTACTCGCCGTCGCTGCGCTATCGTCATCGCATAAATCCCGCCTCAACGGTTGTGATTGGTGTAAAGCCCGCCTCAACGGTTGTGATTGGTGTAGAGCCCGCCTCAACGGTTGTGATTGGTGTAAAGCCCGCCTCTACGGTTGTGATTGGTGTAAAGCCCTCCTCAACGGTTGTGATTGGTGTAAAGCCCGCCTCTACGGTTGTTATTGGTATAGAGCCCTCCTCAACGGTTGTGATTGGTGTAGAGCCCTCCTTAACGGTTGTGATTGGTGTAAAGCCCGCCTCAATGGTTGTGATTGGTGTAGAGCCCTCCTCAACGGTTGTGATTGGTGTAAAGCTCGTCTCTACGGATGTGATTGGTGTAGAGCCCGCCTCAATGGTTGTGATTGGTGTAAAGCCCACCTAAACAGTTGTGATTTGTGTAGAGCCCACCTCAACGGTTGTGATTGGTGTAGAGCCCGCCTCAACGGTTGTGATTGGTGTAAAGCCCGCCTCAACGGTTGTGATTGGTGATTTTGGGGACATTGGAAATGGGTTTGAATGGGCTCTTGGCCAGACTGACTTGCAGAGCAAATCTCAAATTTGCCAGAAGTTGGTCAGGGTTTTCCCAGGCTATGAGAACGGGGCCCAAAGTGACCCGTTGCAGATTATTAGCTGAAAGAAGCTAATTACTGCATATGATCTCACGTTGTGATAATCCAGCTCTTATCAAACATATATACAATAGTGCCATGTCAATTATAGTGTGGCACTGATTGAGCTCACTTGGCCTGTTCAGCACCATCGCTGTCCATCAGCTGTCGCTGTCCGTGGTGCTGAAACATTTTCACTTGACTGGCAAACTGCTTTCTTTGTTCGTCAATACAAACTTGTCAAAACATGTGGCTTTTCTTTGTGTTTTATTTGACTTATAGGCTTACTTGGCTCAACATGTGACATATTATAACATTCATCAGATATTTTACCTTTTTTTTAAAGGTTTTAATTTTAAAATGACTTGGTAGCAGAGTACCCCATGATGAAGCTCCGCCCCCACTGTACTCAGAGACTAGCTCCGCCCCTGACCAATGCCGTCTTAACCTAGAAGTGTATCTATAGCAGTTTTTCAGAGGGCTGACTAGAGCTTCAGTTATGTGGTTCTCTGACTTGTCCAGGCGACACATAAAACATCAGTTGTGTTAAGAGTGCCTCACAGGTTGGCACTCTAGTGGACACAAACAAATGGCTGGCACTGGCCTTTGCATACTCTTTGTCTTATAGTTAGACCACAATTGAGCAGTGTGATGTAGGTTCTAAACAGAGAACACTTCACAGAGTCGGAGCACATAGAGAACCTCCTTATAAGCACATTAGCTTGAGAATACATTTTACAGCGCTGTCGGTAGAGGTCTTTGTCATCCGTCCAGTTACCGGATATGACATGACCTAGGTATTTAATTCCTCAAACACAGCAAGAGGACTATCTGACAAATAAAAGGTTGGAAAAGTTAATTTACTGTCCTCATCGCTTCTAACTATCATTGTGTGGCTTTTCTTAGCATTATACTTTATTTTATAATCAAGGCCATACTGAGAGCACACCTTCAGCATCTGCTGCAGCCCAGCACTATATGGACAGAGCAGGACCAGGTCGTCTGCATACATAAGATGATTAACAATAGTGTTGCCCACAAGACAGCCGGTTTTTAACCTATTTAGCTGATTTGATAATTCATCCATATAAACATTAAATAAAATAGGAGACAGAATTCCTCCTTGCTTCCTCTGTTACTAACACAGAATGGAGCAGATACAACATTGTCCCACTTAACCTGAAACGTTTGATGGGCATACCAAAACACTAAAATTCTCACTCAAAATATAGGGGCACATCTATCTAGCAATTTTACAAACAATCGTTCATGATTAATTCAATTAATCAATCAATCAATCAAAATCTATTTGTATAGCGCTTTAAAAAACCAGCAGGTATCCAATGTGCTTCACATCGGAACTAAGAATGGACAACATATCTTGCAATAACAAGAATGAAACGTAGAAAACAGTAAAATCATAAAAGGTTACACAGAAACAGGAAGAGGAAATTGTCACACCACTACTGCGTATTAAAAGCCATTCTAAACAGGTAGGTTTTGAGTTTAGACCTAAAAAGAGCAACATCTGTAATTGTGCGAATATCAGGGGGTAACTTGTTCCAGAGTCTCGGGGCAGTAACCGCAAAAGCCTGATCACCCCATTGTTTGTACCTAGACCTCGGGACATCTAAAACCAGTTGGTTAGAAGACCGCAAAGACCGGCTGTGCTCACGCAGGGTTAATATCTCGGATAGGTATTCCGGGGCTAGGCCATTAAGGGCCTTAAAAACAAAAAATAAGATCTTAAAATCTATTCTAAAACGCACAGGGAGCCAATCTAGGGTGAAAAGAACGGGAGTGATGTGTGCACGTCTAGATGTATTTGTTAAAAAGCGAGCAGCAGCATTTTGCACAAGTTGAAGACGTGAGATGGAGGTTTGATTCAAACCAACATAGAGATAATTCTATCAAATGCCTTTGACGCATCAATAAAACATAAATACATATGAATTTAGGCTTGTGTACCTGAACACAATCTCTTTAAGAGCATAGAGACATAGGTCAGTTCCATGCTTTCTTTTGAACCCAAACTGATTGTCAGTAGTACGAACATACATTTCTAGCTTTGTTAACAATATTCCCTCCAGTACTTTCGACAAGATACTGGCTAATGCAATAGGTCGATAATTGGCAATACTGTTGAGCTTACCAGCCTTGTCTTTAAGCACAGGCACTAACATTACAGACATAATAGCATTTGGCAGGACACCATGAACCAGACAACCATTAAAGCACGTGGAAAGCAAAGGGCAGAGCTTATGGCTGGCATATTTTAGATGTTCTGCAGTAATGCAGTCCATACCGCTGGCTTTGTTGTTATCCAACATATTAATGGCATCATAAATATCTGCTGCTCTAACTATCATATCTGCTGGGAGATCAATATGTTCATGATTGATTCTAACTGGGTTACTTTTAACCCAATTAAAAAGGGCACTGTAGTTTTATCTAAAGCTGAAAGGCTTTAGCGAGGACAGGAGCAGTATTATTATTATTATTATTATTATCATTATTATTATTGTTATTATTATTCATTTCTTAGTTTTAAAGATGCTTCTATCTGGATTTTATTTGAACAAATATTTATTTGAATTATTTTTATTTCGGTTTTAATATTTCTCTATTCTGTCCTGATTGGTGGAACCGAGTATTTGTAGCAGATTTTGAGTTGTGTTTCATATATTTGTTGCTAAAAGAAATCTACGCTCAAATAATTCATTGGATGAACATGCTGTGATCATGCCACCTATATTCCATCTAAAACCAAGTCAACAAACCATCATGTTATTTGAACACAGCGTACATGTGTTGGTTCAACATAATATTCATATTTGCATTCAACTCATTTGCATCTTGTTGAATTAATATGTTTGTTTTAATTAATTTAGTCCAATCAATGTGAGTTTAGTCTACATTGGTCAAACACTTGATGTATCAACTCATATAAGGTTAGTCCGTTATAGTGTTATTTTCATAGGACAAGAATGGATATGAACAAACATGTATAATAAATGACAACATGCAAATCCATTTAACATTTTCATTTATGTAGCAATTTGCTACTGAGTAACGGACTACAACTAGCTACATATACTTTACAGCTTCTTCAGTTTATATATATATATATATATATATATATATATATATATATATATATATATATATATATATACTGTATGTACAGTAACCCCAATGAAGAAGCAAGGTAGAGATGGAGTGACCCTGCCGGAGGAAGCCCGGGCCCCGTCTGGAGCCAGGCCCAGACGGGCGGGCTCGTCGGCGAGCGCCTGGTGGCGGGTTTGCCACGGAGCCCGCCGGGCACAGCCCGAACAAGCTACGTGGCTCCCATCTCTCCAGCCCATGGGCCCACCACCTGTGGGAGGAACCGTTGGGGTCGGGTGCGATGCCACACGGGTGGCAGTGAAGGTCAGGGGCCTCGACGGACCAGACCCGGGCGGCAGACGCTGGCTCTGGGGACGTGGAACGTCACCTCTCTGTGGGGGAAGGAGCCGGAACTGGTGCGGGAGGTGGAGCGCCACCGGTTAGATCTGGTGGGGCTTACCTCACGCACAGTCTCGGTTCTGGAACCATACTCCTGGATAGGGGTTGGACTCTTTTCTTCTCCGGAGTTGCCCAGGGTGTGAGGCGCCGGGCGGGTGTGGGGATACTCACAAGCCCCGGCTGGCGCCGCTGTGTTGGAGTTTACCCCGGTGGACGAGAGGGTCGCCTCCCTACGCCTGCGGGTTGTGGGGGGGAAAACTCTGACTGTTGTTTGTGCATATGCACCAAACAGGAGTTCGGAGTATTCGGCCTTCTTGGAGACCTTGACTGGAGTCCTGCATGGGGCTCCAGTGGGGGACTCCATTGTTCTGCTGGGGGACTTCAACGCACACGTGGGCAATGATGGAGACACCTGAGAGGCGTGATTGGGAGGCCTCCTGATCTAAACCAGAGTGGTTGTTTGTTGTTGGACTTCTGTGCTAGTCATGGATTGTCTATAACGAACACCATGTTCGAACATAGGGATGCTCATAAGTGTACCTGGTACCAGAGCACCCTAGGCCAAGGTCAATGATCGATTTCATAATCGTTTCATCTGATCTGAGGCCGTATGTTTTGGACACTCGGGTGAAGAGAGGGGCAGAGCTGTCAACCGATCACCATCTGGTGGTGAGTTGGGTCAGGGGGTGGGGGAAGACTCTGGACAGACCTGGTAAGCCCAAACGTGTAGTGCGGGTAAATTGGGAACGTCTGGAGGAGGCCCCTGTCCGACAGACTTTCAACTCACACCTCCGGGCGGAGCTTTTTGTGCATCCCTGTGGAGGCTGGGGGCATTGAACCCGAGTGGACAATGTTCAAAGTTTCCATTGCTGAAGCTGCGGCGAGGAGCTGTGGTCTTAGGGTCTTAGGTGCCTCAAGGGGCGGTAACCCACGAACACCGTGGTGGACACGGTGGTCAGGGAAGCCGTCCGACTGAAGAAGGAGTCTTTCCGGGATATGTTATCCCGGAGGACTCTCGGAGGCAGTTGCAGGGCACCGAAGGGCCCGAAGGGCTGCAGCCTCTGCCGTGAAAGAGGCAAAGCAGCGGGTGTGGGAGAAGTTTGAGAAGACATGGAGAAGGACTTTCGGTCGGCACCAAAGTGCTTCTGGAAAACTGTTCGCCACCTCAGGAGGGGGCGGGGAACCATCCAAGCTGTGTACAGTAAGGATGGGACACTGTTGACCTCAACTGAGGAGGTAATAGGGCGGTGGAAGGAGCACTTTGAGGAACTCCTGAATCCGACTAATACGCCCTCTATGTTAGAGGCAGAGCTGGAGGATAACGGGGATTGTCGCCGATTTCCCAGGCGGAAGTCACTGATGTAGTCAAACAACTACACAGTGGCAAAGCCCCGGGATTGATGAGATCCGTCCAGAAATGCTCAAGGCTCTGGGTGTGGAGGGGCTGTCCTGGTTGACACGCCTCTTCAACATTGCGTGGAAGTCTGGGGACGGTGCCAAAGGAGTGGCAGACTGGGGTGGTGGTTCCCCTTTTAAAAAAGGGGGACCAGAGGGTGTGTGCCAATTATAGGGGTATCACACTTCTCAGCCTCCCTGGTAAAGTCTACTCCAAGGTGCTGGAAAGGAGGGTTCGGCCGATAGTCGAACCTCGGGTTGAGGAGGAACAATGCGGATTCCGTCCTGGTCGTGGAACAACGGACCAGCTCTTCACTCGCAAGGATCCTGGAGGGAGCCTGGGAGTATGCCCAACCGGTCTACATGTGTTTTGTGGATTTGGAGAAGGCGTATGACCGGGTCCCCCGGGAGATACTGTGGGAGGTGCTGCGGGAGTATGGGGTGAGGGGGTCTCTACCAGGGCCATCCAATCTCTGTATGACCAAAGTGAGAGCTGTGTCCGGGTTCTCGGTAGTAAGTCGGACTCGTTTCAGGTGAGGGTTGGCCTCCGCCAGGGCTGCGCTTTGTCACCAATCCTGTTTGTAATATTTATGGACAGGATATCGAGGCGTAGTCGGGGTGGGAGGGGTTGCAGTTTGGTGGGCTGGGGATCTCATCGCTGCTCTTTGCAGATGATGTGGTCCTGATGGCATCATCGGCCTGCGACCTTCAGCACTCACTGGATCGGTTCGCAACCGAGTGTGAAGCGGTTGGGATGAGGATCAGCACCTCTAAATCGGAGGCCATGGTTCTCAGCAGGAAACCGATGGAATGCCTTCTCCAGGTAGGGAATGAGTCCTTACCCCAAGTGAAGGAGTTCAAGTACCTTGGGGTTTTGTTCGCGAGTGAGGGGACAATGGAGCGGGAGATTGGTCGGAGAATCGGCGCAGCGGGTGCGGTATTGCATTCAATCTATCGCACCGTTGTGACGAAAAAAGAGAGCTGAGCCAGAAGGCAAAGCTCTCGATCTACCGGTCAGTTTTCGTTCCTACCCTCACCTATGGTCATGAAGGCTGGGTCATGACCGAAAGAACGAGATCCAGGGTACAAGCGGCGAAATGGGTTTCCTCAGGAGGGTGGCTGGCGTCTCCCTTAGAGATAGGGTGAGAAGCTCAGTCATCCGTGAGGAGCTCGGAGAGAGCCGCTGCTCCTTTGCGTCGAAAGGAGCCAGTTGAGGTGGTTCGGGCATCTGGTAAGGATGCCCCCTGGGCGCCTCCCTAGGGAGGTGTTCCAGGCACGTCCAGCTGGGAGGAGGCCTCGGGGAAGACCCAGGACTAGGTGGAGGGATTATATCTCCAACCTGGCCTGGGAACGCTCAGGATCCCCAGTCGGAGCTGGTTAATGTTGCTCGGGAAAGGGAAGTTTGGGGTCCCCTGCTGGAGCTGCTCCCCCCGCGACCCGACACCGGATAAGCGGACGAAGATGGATGGATGGATGGATGGATGGTATGTACAGTATATACTGCATGTACCAAAATGTTTTTTAGTCTTTGTTTTGGTTTCTTCTATTGGTCTACTGTCAAACATACACTGATCTGAACACGTGTTTCCTGACAGCTAGTGTTTAGCTCGGTCTGAGATATACACTATATACATATATACTGTTGTCCGCGAGGCCAGATGAAAACCCAAAAACAAAGAAATAGCAGAATCTGTCTTTACAACATATACAATGTTGTTAGTATTCACAGAATAAACATATAATCACTTAGATAGATGTGTTTTGAAAAACAAACTATATCATTGCTTAGAGTGTGTGTGTTGAAACCCAAAAAAATAACATACATCTTGCTCATATATTAATCTGTTTTTGCTCATATATTAATCTGTCTTTTGCTTACATACTGATCTGTTTTTGCATTTTATGACAGAAAGAGCTCTCATTGAGAAAATGTGAAGAGTGTAGGAAAGCACCTAGACAGATAAGAGGAGCACAGGCAGGGGCTGCGGCCTTGACGGGTGCATGCAGCTGTGTGTGTGTGTGTCTTGAAGGCACATGTGTGGCCATACTGTAACGTTATTTTTGAAGTGTTTCCTACATTACCTTACAAGGATAGGGAAGTACATATAGTACGTCCCTTTTGATAACTTTGGGAGGAGTAAAATGTTTTTTGTGTATAAATATGAGTGTTTTTGCCGAGTAGCAGTCCCTTTTGGGTGCCTTTTTGGTGCCTTTTGGGTCCCTTTTGGGTTCCCTTTGGGCTCTTTTACCCGAACACTTTACGTGGCATTGGGATGCCATGAAGCCTTCTCCATCTACCCTTGCACTTTCTGTTGCATTGGGGAAGATTCATTATGCCTCTCTCAGCTGCAGAGGGGTTCCCTTGCGCTCGCTGAGTGTAAGGGAGGAAAAGAAAAAGAAAAAAAGAAAAAAGACTATGTCTGAGAAGCAGCTTCAAATACCTCTGTTAAACAGAGGCCAAAAAGTGCTCTTCTCTCTTACTTCACCCAGACGCTCTTTACGCTGCGTTTTGGGGAAGATTTATTTGCCCTCTTTGACACCAAAGAGGAGATTACCTGCACTCCTATGAGTGTGGGAGACACAGAGCCATGAGGAAAAGAGAAGCAGCTTTAAATACCTCTGTTAGAGCGGAGGCTTTATCATTATTTTTAGTTTTAATTTGTAGAGGACCACTTGCTTTTAATTTCTGCTTTTGTCACAAAATAATAAATAGTAGAGTCCGACTTTGGACTAGGAGAGCTAACTTTTGCCAGTTCTTTATTTTTCTCTGGGATCGTCTTGCCCGCTGTCAAGCGAGTAGGGTTCCCCCCATACGGGGGTTAGTGACTCCTCTTTAACCGCCCGTGGAGAGTTGCCTCCTGGCGGGGATCGACTTGGACACGCAGACCTCCTGTTATCTCCTAGTGGGGAGTGCATTTCCCTATCCGCGCAGCCAGGTCAGAGCCTCTGAGCATCCCCCTCTCTCAGTCGGGCGACCAAGGAGGGCAAGGCGGGCGTCCTCGAGAAGGAAGAGACCTCCGGTGACCCTGGGAGGACGGCTGAGAGCGTGAGTACTAAAGAGAAATCATTGGTTTTTATAGATCCCCTCGGGCAGTGCTTGTCATATACAGGGGGATAAGAGCCCGTGTCTTTTGGGGACGTCTGGAGTAACGTGTATCTAACCTCTTGTCTCGCCTTCGGGTTCCCTGATCCGGGCGAGGGCTTCTCCTTAGACGGAGAGCGTGTGTGTCTCTATAAACTAAATTAATCAGGGAAGTGTCAAAAGCAACTCCTTTTTAGTATAGGTCAAAACATCCGCCCCGCTGACGGGCAACTGGTGTTCGTCCGTACGGCAGAAGAGGGCACTAGTAGGGCCGGGGGTTTGCTGAGGGGAAGGCAATAAAAAGGGGCTGGCTTGGCCACAGCGAGTGACGGCTCAGCGAACTGCCACACCGGTCTACAATACACACACACACATACACATACATACACACACACCGTATATATACAGTATATACTGTATATATAGATTGATGATGATGATGAAGACTGACCTTCCTCACATTAACACATAAAACAGGACAGCTGATTGATGATCAATACAACATGTTTATTGTCATCAAACAAACTGAATACAATGAAATAATGAGGTTATTGATCTGATCTCTGATCTCTACAGGAAATCAGTTCCTTCAAAATAAAAGACCCAAACTCTGAATACAACTTTCCTTTAACAACAGATTTATACAGTGAGACATACCATAAAGTATATTATTAAAGTAAATTTTAATACTGCAGTACTGGGACTACATCGTGCAGACTTGACTGTTGCCATGGCGACCAGTAGGATGACTCCGATACCACAAAGTTACAATGAGACACGAAGCTGCAGAAGAAGAACAGAAAGACTATCAACCTAAACAGGAAGTGAACACAAGGTGAAGCATCAGTTTCACCATGGGCGCCAGTCGCTGGAAAATAGGTTTCCCTCAAAGCCATTATTAAAAAGGCAGTTTTAGGGTTATTATTTAGCTGACAGGGTAACAATATGAACTCATAAGTTTGTTATAAATAAAACATTCTGCATGACAAAACAAAACAAGAAATCATATTCCTACCATTACATGTCATTTAGCTGACGCTTTTATCCAAAGTAACTTACAATTGCTATATATGTCAGAGGTTGCACGCCTCTAGAGCAACTAGGGGTTAAGTGTCTTGCTCAGGGACACATTGGTTGATGTATCACAGTGGGAATTGAACCCGGATCTCCCACACCAAAGGCACGTGTCATATCCACTGCGCCATCACCACCCCACCATCCATATCAGATAATCTGTCAGAAAGTCTGAGGACTTTACCACCAAGACTGAAGATAATATCAAACAGGTTTTAAGGTCCAGACTGGAGAAAGACTGACTGGGACTGAGTTTATCACATTTCACCTAACAATGGAGCCTACAGCAAGACTCTCAGGATTTCACTCAGAGATTACTGGGCATCAGGACTTCACTCAGAGATTATTGGGCATCAGGATTTCATTCAGAGATTATTGGGTATTGGTCTGAGACAGAGGAGTCACTGGGAGAGATGTTTGGTGGAAGGTGGGTGTTCAACACAAAGTGTCTTTATTATCCATGGAGGACACTTTGGTTTACAGCCAGTTGTACATAGACAACAAACACAATAATTACAAAGATTACATTTTAAGAAAGTCTTTGACAATGCTAATGGCAGCAGGAATAAGTACCTGAACGGGTATGGAAGACAAAACAACTTGTGTCGCTTTAGTCAACGTTTATGTCGCCTTTTCCAACATTTGACCGTTTTGGAAGCATACAACAGAACTGAACAAGTAGAGTACCTGTCTGTCTGCCTGCCCGTCCGCCTGTCCGTCTGCCTGTCTGTCTGCGCCTGTCCTCTTCAGCCGGACGCGTCCACTCCTGCAGGATCAGATTCAGATCAAATTAAACAGATGAAGAAATGAAAGGGGGAGGGGGGGGGACATGCAGCAAAGGGCCGCAGGTCAGAGTCGAACCCGCAGCTGCTGCGTCGAGGAGTAAACCTCTCTATATATGGGCATGCGCTCTTCCACCTGAGCTACCTGGGCACTCAACTCTTATAACTTAGATAAAATATGTGAAGAGCCGTTTCTGTCTCACCTGTTGAGCTTCTTCTTCTCCTGCTCGGCAGCCATCTTGTTTCCAGCCTCCCGGCTCTCCTGACTCTGCCGCAGCCAATCAGCATGCAGCTCAGCAGGGGGACACAGCTGACATCATCATCACCATCATCAGACCACATAAAGAGAGAGAGTTAAACCACTGTTAGATATTTTCTCTTCATCTCATGTTCAGATCCAAACGGGGCTGGCACCATAGATATTATTATTATTATTATTATTAACCTAATATTAATGGATAGAGCATGTGTGACGTCAACCATTGGTTTGTGCAGAGCTGCTCTGAGGCTTTGAGTTTGCCGTTACGGGCGCGGTCATCATGGTTGCATTACAAACGGACGTGACGATTTGAAGTCGAGAGGTTGGAGCTGGGGAGGAGATGGGGAGGAGCAGAGGAGGAGCTGGGGAGGATCAGGGGAAGAGATGGGGAGAAGATGGGGAGGAGCGGGGGAGGAGCAGAGGAGGAGCTGGGGAGGAGCGGGGAAGGAGCGGAGGAGGAGCTGGGGAGGAGCGGGGGAGGAGCAGGGGAGGAGATGGGGAAGAGATGGGGAGGAGTGACAACTGTTTTATCTCAGTGGAAGCTCGTAGACGTAGCTGCAGCTGCTCCGTGTTAGTAGTTTTTTTTTTCTATCAACTGTACTCGCATATTTATAGTGATCAAGATTAACGTAAAAATTGGCCAGAATTCTCCCTTAAGCGGGGAGAGCAGCAGTACAGGATCCCCATAGGGTACAAAACAGAGCAGCATCAATGACAACAGACACCACATTGATTCATCAATTAAAAGGAGGAGCTGGGGTGGAGCTGGGTTGCAAGCGCTAGCAGAGATGGAGCAAGGTAGGCTGGGAAAAGCAGTTTATATAGAGCGCACTATTTGGAAATCCAATCTAAAGAGGGAATCAGCTGAGCCATCAGCTGGTGAGCCGGCTGAGGACCTGTCACCTGTGAGCTAATAGCCGAGCTCGACTCCGTGACCTGCCACAACTTATGCTAGGTTTCATTTTTGTTAGATAAAGTCTACATTTCCTAACTTAACGATAGTGTAAATAATATTATTAACGGCAGTTGGCTTAGGGTTAATAATATGATCCAACTATTTGAAACTGTATAATATAGGTTAGATGTTATTAATCATAGAAATATTAATGTTATAGTCTTGCTAACTGCATGCTGTTCAATAGCCAGCAGATGGAAATGAGCTCATTTAACCAAGTTAATGTTATAGAACATACTACAGAGTCTACATCCGTTGGTTAAGCAGGGTAGTCTGAGAGGGAGAGCCTTTTCTCTTCTTCAACCCCTCTTCGTCCCTATGCTCTGTCCATTCATATTTACAGTCTATGGCTGGGACTACTTCCTGGTGTGTTGTACCTGTATGTTGGGACAGGACTACCTCCTGGTGTGTTGTACCTGTATGTTGGGACAGGACTACCTCCTGGTGTGTTGTACCTGTATGTTGGGCCAGGACTACCTCCTGGTGTGTTGTACCTGTGTGTTGGGACAGGACTACCTCCTGGTGTGTTGTACCTGTATGTGTTGGTCTTGGGCTGCCACTACATCCTGGACCGTCTCCAGGAAAGCCACCGTAGTCTCCAGCACGGTCACCATGTCGACTCGGCCGCCGTGGATTGTGGGTAGCAGCTGCCGCAGCGTGCTGCAGCTCTGAGTGATGCGTTTCCTGTCAGAGATGAGTCATCGTCATGTGAGGACACCTGGATTATGTGACCACAGTGATGACCTCATGCAGCAGGTTTTATATTAAGAATACAGAATAAGATATTCAGCCTCAGGCCGAGCAGAGAAAACCTGGAGCACATTTATTCAAATTGAAATGAATTAAAACAAATATATAACTAAATAATAAGAGCCGGGGGGTGTTTACTGTTAAGTGTACTGTAAGTCTGTGCTACCAACATTGCCATCTTGAGTTCAGATTGCTTCACGTTTTCTGCCTCCGTCTGTTCTTTCATGATAAAGGATGAAATCGCCCGTGCGCCCTTATGTGCCTCTTCTTTTTTTTAATTGTTTTTAACTGCTCTTCAATGTTTTATGTAAAGCACTTTGAATTGCCCTGTTGCTGAAATGTGCTATATAAATAAAGCTGCCTTGCCTTGCCTTCTGCGCGATGGTGCTGCTGTGTTTTAATGTGCTGGGTGATGTCATTTTTCCCACCGTGCGCTACATTAAAGTCAATGCGACACACCTTACAAAAAGCCTGGAGGTTTGATGCATGTGAATTGTTGCAACACTGTTGAAATTTACAGCTATATTTCAATTTCTTTGCAGGAACACCACCTTCACCTGCCATTTTTATCTGCTCGCTTTGGGGTCTGAACTTTCCGCAAAGCTTGCTCAGAGATCAACTGAGCAACTGGGTTATAGGTTGCCAGGTAGAGGGTTATAGGTTGCCAGGTTGAGGCTTACAGGTTGCCAGGTTGAGGGTTATAGGTTGACAGGTTGAGGCTTACAGGTTGCCAGGTTGAGGCTTACAGGTTGCCAGGTAGAGGGTTATAGGTTGCCAGGTTGAGGCTTACAGGTTGCCAGGTTGAGGGTTATAGGTTGCCAGGTTGAGGCTTACAGGTTGCCAGGTTGAGGCTTACAGGTTGCCAGGTAGAGGGTTATAGGTTGCCAGGTTGAGGCTTACAGGTTGCCAGGTTGAGGCTTACAGGTTGCCAGGTTGAGGGTTATAGGTTGCCAGGTTGAGGTGACTAATGGGTTGAACATTGTATATGATAGATTGTGTGAATAGGATGCGTGTCATACAAAATCTGGCAACTGGTCAACATTAGACAAACATATTGGTCTAATTATTTATAAAGGAAGTTTGGGCCATGCTGCAAATTACAGGAGTTTCCCGGGAGAAATAACAAACCGGGAGGAGTCCGGGAGATAGGCCTAAGGCCTTAGAGGATGAGTAGAGGCCTTAAAGGGTGAGTAGAGGCCTTAGAGGGTGAGTAGTGGCCTTAGAGGGTGAGTAGAGGCCTTAGAGGGTGAGTAGAGACCTTAAAGGGTGAGTAGAGGCCTTAGAGGGTGAGTAGAGGCCTTAGAGGGTGAGTAGTGGCCTTAGAGGGTGAGTAGAGACCTTAAAGGGTGAGTAGAGGCCTTAGAGGGTGGGTAGAGGCCTTAGAGGGTGAGTAGAGACCTTAGAGGGTGAGTAGAGGCCTTAGAGGGTGAGTAGAGACCTTAAAGGGTGAGTAGAGGCCTTAGAGGGTGAGTAGTGGCCTTAGAGGGTGAGTTGCGGCCTTAGAGGGTGAGTTGCAGTCTTAGAGGGTTAGTAGAGGCCTTAGAGGGTGAGTAGAGGCCTTAGAGGGCGAGTAGAGGCCTTAGAGGGCGAGTAGAGACCTTAGAGGGCGAGTAGAGACCTTAGAGGGTGAGTAGAGGCCTTAGAGGGTGAGTAGAGACCTTAAAGGGTGAGTAGAGGCCTTAGAGGGTGAGTAGCGGTCTTAGAGGGTGTAGAGGCCTTAGAGGGTGTAGAGGCCTTAGAGGGCGAGTAGTGGCCTTAGAGGGTGAGTAGAGGCCTAAGAGGGTGAGTAGAGGCCTTAGAGGGTGAGTAGAGGCTTTAGAGAGTGAGTAGAGGCCTTAGAGGGTGAGTAGAGACGTTAGAGGGTGAGTAGTGGCCTTAGAGGCCTTAGAGGGTGAGTAGAGGCTTTAGAGGGTGAGTAGAGGCCTTAGAGGCCTTAGAGGGTGAGTAGTGGCCTTAGAGGCCTTAGAGGGTGAGTAGAGGTCTTAGAGGGTGAGTAGTGGCCTAAGAGGGTGAGTAGAGGCCTTAGAGGGTGAGTAGAGGCTTTAGAGGGTGAGTAGAGGCCTTAGAGGGTGAGTAGAGACCTTAGAGGGTGAGTAGAGGCTTTAGAGGGTGAGTAGAGACCTTAGAGGCCTTAGAGGGTGAGTAGAGGTCTTAGAGGGTGAGTAGTGGCCTTAGAGGTCTTAGAGGGTGAGTAGTGGCCTTAGAGGCCTTAGAGGGTGAGTAGAGGTCTTAGAGGGTGAGTAGTGGCCTTAGAGGCCTTAGAGGGTGAGTAGAGGTCTTAGAGGGTGA
The DNA here is from genome assembly GCF_004354835.1 of Perca flavescens. Taxonomy (NCBI): domain Eukaryota; kingdom Metazoa; phylum Chordata; class Actinopteri; order Perciformes; family Percidae; genus Perca; species Perca flavescens. The sequence goes on from NC_041335.1 coordinate 40,270,357, forward strand.
GTAGTGGCCTTAGGTCTTAGAGGGTGAGTATTGGCCTTAGAGGTCTTAGAGGGTGAGTAGAGGTCTTAGAGCGTGAGTAGTGGCCTTAGAGGCCTTAGAGGGTGAGTAGAGGTCTTAGAGGGTGAGTAGTGGCCTTAGAGGGTGAGAAGTGGCCTTAGAGGCTTTAGAGGGTGAGTAGAGGCCTTAGAGGGTGAGTAGTGGCCTTAGAGGCCTTAGAGGGTGAGTAGAGGTCTTAGAGGGTGAGTAGTGGCCTTAGAGGGTGAGTAGAGGTCTTAGAGGGTGAGTAGAGGCCTTAGAGGGTGAGTAGTGGCCTTAGAGGCCTTAGAGGGTGAGTAGTGGCCTTAGAGGGTGAGTAGTGGCCTTAGAGGCCTTAGAGGGTGAGTAGAGGCCTTAGAGGGTGAGTAGTGGCCTTAGAGGCCTTAGAGGGTGAGTAGAGGTCTTAGAGGGTGAGTAGTGGCCTTAGAGGTCTTAGAGGGTGAGTATTGGCCTTAGAGGTCTTAGAGGGTGAGTAGAGGTCTTAGAGCGTGAGTAGTGGCCTTAGAGGCCTTAGAGGGTGAGTAGAGGTCTTAGAGGGTGAGTAGAGACGTTAGAGGGTGAGTAGTGGCCTTAGAGGCCTTAGAGGGTGAGTAGAGGCTTTAGAGGGTGAGTAGAGGCCTTAGAGGCCTTAGAGGGTGAGTAGTGGCCTTAGAGGCCTTAGAGGGTGAGTAGAGGTCTTAGAGGGTGAGTAGTGGCCTTAGAGGCCTTAGAGGGTGAGTAGAGGTCTTAGAGGGTGAGTAGTGGCCTAAGAGGGTGAGTAGAGGCCTTAGAGGGTGAGTAGAGGCTTTAGAGGGTGAGTAGAGGCCTTAGAGGGTGAGTAGAGACCTTAGAGGGTGAGTAGAGGCTTTAGAGGGTGAGTAGAGACCTTAGAGGCCTTAGAGGGTGAGTAGAGGTCTTAGAGGGTGAGTAGTGGCCTTAGAGGTCTTAGAGGGTGAGTAGTGGCCTTAGAGGCCTTAGAGGGTGAGTAGAGGTCTTAGAGGGTGAGTAGTGGCCTTAGAGGCCTTAGAGGGTGAGTAGAGGTCTTAGAGGGTGAGTAGTGGCCTTAGAGGTCTTAGAGGGTGAGTATTGGCCTTAGAGGTCTTAGAGGGTGAGTAGAGGTCTTAGAGCGTGAGTAGTGGCCTTAGAGGCCTTAGAGGGTGAGTAGAGGTCTTAGAGGGTGAGTAGTGGCCTTAGAGGGTGAGAAGTGGCCTTAGAGGCTTTAGAGGGTGAGTAGAGGCCTTAGAGGGTGAGTAGTGGCCTTAGAGGCCTTAGAGGGTGAGTAGAGGTCTTAGAGGGTGAGTAGTGGCCTTAGAGGGTGAGTAGAGGTCTTAGAGGGTGAGTAGAGGCCTTAGAGGGTGAGTAGTGGCCTTAGAGGCCTTAGAGGGTGAGTAGTGGCCTTAGAGGCCTTAGAGGGTGAGTAGAGGCCTTAGAGGGTGAGTAGAGGCCTTAGAGGCCTTAGAGGGTGAGTAGAGGTCTTAGAGGGTGAGTAGTGGCCTTAGAGGCCTTAGAGGGTGAGTAGAGGTCTTAGAGGGTGAGTAGTGGCCTTAGAGGTCTTAGAGGGTGAGTATTGGCCTTAGAGGTCTTAGAGGGTGAGTAGAGGTCTTAGAGCGTGAGTAGTGGCCTTAGAGGCCTTAGAGGGTGAGTAGAGGTCTTAGAGGGTGAGTAGTGGCCTTAGAGGGTGAGAAGTGGCCTTAGAGGCTTTAGAGGGTGAGTAGAGGCCTTAGAGGGTGAGTAGTGGCCTTAGAGGCCTTAGAGGGTGAGTAGAGGTCTTAGAGGGTGAGTAGTGGCCTTAGAGGGTGAGTAGAGGCCTTAGAGGGTGAGTAGTGGCCTTAGAGGCCTTAGAGGGTGAGTATTGGCCTTAGAGGTCTTAGAGGGTGAGTAGAGGTCTTAGAGGGTGAGTAGTGGCCTTAGAGGCCTTAGAGGGTGAGTAGAGGTCTTAGAGGGTGAGTAGTGGCCTTAGAGGGTGAGAAGTGGCCTTAGAGGCTTTAGAGGGTGAGTAGAGGCCTTAGAGGGTGAGTAGTGGCCTTAGAGGCCTTAGAGGGTGAGTAGAGGTCTTAGAGGGTGAGTAGAGGCCTTAGAGGGTGAGGTGGCCTTAGAGGCTTTAGAGGGTGAGTAGAGGCCTTAGAGGGTGAGTAGAGGCCTTAGAGGGTGAGTAGAGGCCTTAGAGGGTGAGTAGAGGCCTTAGAGGGTGATTAGAGGGTGAGTAGTGGCCTTAGAGGGTGAGTAGTGGCCTTAGAGGGTGAGAAGTGGCCTTAGAGGCTTTAGAGGGTGAGTAGAGGTCTTAGAGGGTGAGTAGAGGCCTTAGAGGGTTAGAGAGGTGAGGGTGAGAGGTCTCCAGAGATCCAGACTCAAGGGTTTGGAGTGGTTTAGAGGGGTTAGAGGGTGAGTAGAGGTTTAGTGCAGCAGGTCGGGAGAGGCCATTGGACAGAACACACTGAGCGTAAGAACACAAGCGTGCGGGTCGAGTCTTCAAACATCTCCATCTCTGTTCGCCTCACGTTAATTCCTCTAATGTGAACACAGGAAGTGCCCCTTCACAATAAAAGCCCAGGTGATAGTCGGTACCTGCGGTGTCTCTCCAGTAAAACACAACTGCTGCTCTTCATCCTCACACTTTCATCCTCCTCTTCCTCTGCAGGGACAGCAGCCGCCTGCAGAGCGGCAGAGTCAATGGTGGACAGAGTCTGACCCCTAACAGAACCAGGACCAGAACCAGGACCGGGACTAGTCTCTGCAGACGGTCGGTCAGTCATCTGGACCTGAACCGGGATCAGTCTGCACCAGATTATCTCAAACACAGAGAAAAGTAGATTATTATGACAGGAATTAGAGGAGAGAAACTAAAGTTAGATCTGTGGATAACATTTCAGTGTCACAGTCAATCTCAAGTCCTATGAGTTCTCTTTATGTCATATCTGAAATAGTTTATATGTACCCATAAACTCTTCATGTGTGGGTTTCTTTGTGTTTTAACATCCAGGCCAGGGGACTACAAACCCACACAGCCTTTAACTCAGGTATAATCATAACTTTCATTCATTTACTCGGTCTCCTTCTTAAAATAACAAACAGAAGCTCACCTGAGTGTTGGAGTCAGTCTGTGAATGAGCCTCACCTGTCCTCCAGGTGCAACAACTTCCGGGTCACATGATGCCTTCAGGACTTCTTCTTCTTCTTAATTAGGGTTTTACTGCAGTTCGCATCCCATGTGTCATTACTGCCTCCTACTGGTGATAACTGTCAGCTATTATTTTATCACATTACAGCTTATTTACTGATAGTGACTGGTTGTGTCCGGTTAGCCCCACTGTTTCTCACTCCTCCTACTTTATTTAAGATTTCATGTATGTGCCCCCCAATAATATCGCTGCCACTGGTTGGATGTTCCCTCTGAAGGAACACGCTGGAACCCTGTAGACCTTCAGGTCTTCGCTGGAGATTTGAACTTTCTGGCTTAAATGTCGGTGAGACGCTGCAGTCTGAATGTCAGACTTTATTTTATTAAATAATATCTGAAATATTAAATATCAGGAGACACAATGTCACCGCTTCTTCACTGCTGCTTCTCTGTTAACTCAGAATACAATGAGCTGATTTGATGATGTACATTTCTTGATTAATCTGGATTTAAAGGCAGTAAACTAATAAATAAATCAGTTATCAGATGATAGAGAGAGTTGGACATTACATTAAACTTTAAGAAACATTCAGCTGTCCAATCGAGTTTGAGCAAGTCAAAGGTCATGAGCCTGCATGAATCATCATATCATTAATAATAATAAGAAAGCTGGAAGCTTCATTTGTATGATAATGTTGTGCCTGTCTTTATGAGAGAAAGGTCTCCTGGTGAAGGTCACTGATTATTGTTTCTATATGGTATTTCTGTTCAGCCGAATCATTTCTCAACTCACTTATTACATTTATTTAGATAAAAGCAGATCTTTCACCACTGAAAAACACACCACCATCAAAAATGAAAATCAAACTTTATTCAAACTTCTTTTTACAAAATACAAAGAGAAAAACTAGACAGAGGACAGGAGGTGTGTGTTTACAGGATAAACAGGAAGTGTGTGTTTACATGCGACAGGTGTCGTGAAAGGCCTCCAGGGTCCTAAAGTCCCTCCACGTTGGAGGAAGTCCGTCCTGCAGGAAACGACCGCAGCGCTGACACGGAGACTGGAAGAGTTTAATGTAGCTCCGCAGCCAGGTCTACGGAGAGACAGACAGGTAGAGAGACAGGTAGGCAGAGAGACAGGGGGAGAGAAAGAGACAGACAGGCAGAGAGACAGGCAGTTTGAGAGACAGGCAGTTTGAGAGACAAACATACAGGTAGGCAGAGAGACAGGTCGAGAGACAAACAGACAGACAGAGTTTAAAAGATAATTTTGTTCTTTTCCACCCTGGACTCTCTGTCTCCATGTCTGAGTGTCTGATGGAACAACAATCTGTGAATCTGGTCCAGTATTAAACCAGAACCGAGCTGTAATGTAACCCTACAGGACTAATGTTCAGCAGCAGTTAGAGTCACTAAAAATTCTGTTGTTGCTGCTGACAGACTCAGATTATTATTCTAAGTGTCTGACAACATTATGGGATGGATCCCTACAGAGATAGACCTTTTAGTTAAAGAGTAAGATCCTTTTAGTTTAACATGAAACAGCCCCCCAAACTCCACCAGACTCCATGTAAATAATCAGGACTTTTAGCATGTATAGAGCCAGCATATCTCCACCAGACTCCATGTAAATAATCAGGACTTTTAGTGTGTATAGAGCCAGCATATCTCCACCAGACTCCATGTAAATAATCAGGATTTTTAGCGTGTATAGAGCCAGCATATCTCCACCAGACTCCATGTAAATAATCAGGACTTTTAGCGTGTATAGAGCCAGCATATCTCCACCAGACTCCATGTAAATAATCACTACTTTTAGCGTGTATAGAGCCAGCATATCTCCACCAGACTCCATGTAAATAATCAGGACTTTTAGTGTGTATAGAGCCAGCATATCTCCACCAGACTCCATGTAAATAATCAGGACTTTTAGCGTGTATAGAGCCAGCATATCTCCACCAGACTCCATGTAAATAATCAGGACTTTTAGCGTGTATAGATCCAGCATATCTCCACCAGACTCCATGTAAATAATCACTACTTTTAGCGTGTATAGAGTCAGCATATCTCCACATGTAAATGGGTGAATTAAGGGTTTATTTCAACCAAACCAGAGAGGTGATTGTTGGAACAGTGGAGAGATGAACCAAGACGGCTTTTGATAGTTTGATTTAGTTCCTGTCCACTTTGAATGAAGTGTGTTTTACGATGATGTGTTTTTCGACTCCGACCTGCGGCCCGTTGCTGCATGTCATTCCCACCTCTCTCTCCCAGGGCTCCACACTAACTTTTTGCCTTGGTTGCACTGGTGCGCCTAACTTTTTTTATTTAGGTGCACCAGCACAAAATTTAGGTGCACCCAAATTTTTCCTCGCATCGCCGTAACGCTGAATGGCGATAGACAATATATAGCTCTGTATTTTTTTACAAAGTGGGCTAAATGTTCAGTTTTAAGTCAAAGCCACTTTTCACAAGCTCTTTTATTAAAACAGATTGTGATTAAAATAAAATGCAAAGACAGGGTTTCCTTTACCAGTTTGAAAATATACAGCTGCAACACATGTAAATGAAATTTATCTAAAATAGCCTAGGAGATATATATATATATATATATATATATATATATATATATATATATATATATATATATATATATATATATATATATATATATATATATATATATATACATATATATATATATATATATATATATATATATATATATATATATATATATATATATATATATATATGTATATATGTATATGTATATATATATATATATATATATATATATATATATATACATATATATATATATATATATATATATATATATATATATATATATATATATATATATATATATATATATATATATATGTGAGAAAGCTCCTTCCTAAGCTTTCAACAACAATAACAGACTGATTAAAAGAGAAAGAGGACGCCCGGATAGCTCAGTTGGTTTGGTGGTTTGACTCCGACCTGCGGCCCTTTCCTACATGTCATCCCCCCCCCTCTCTCCCCTTTCATGTCTTCAGCTTTCCTATCAAAATAAAGGCCAAAATCTTTAGAAAAAAAAAAAGAGCGACCGAAAGACAGAGGGAGTGTGATGGACTGCAGCGTATCCTAGGCTACTCAGAGAGTGACGGCTGACTCATCAGCAGCGTTACACCCGTCTTACACGCTATTACTCAACCAACTGAAGTTAGTTCCATTTAATAACTTCTAATGTGTTTTTCACCGTGGCGGCCGCAGTAACAGAGAGTTATGGGGGCTGTGTGGAGGAAAGATCCAAACACAGGCACGGCTTTCCAGAAGGAACGGGTCATCTAACGCAACATTAAACCATAGCGATATAAACGACATGGCTTCGTTAGTGGAGAGGCAGCGGTTGTGAGGACGTTAGGTGCACCGGTGCTTCCACTCTCGAGCCCTGTCTCCCCTTTCACATCTTCAACTGTCCTGTCAATTAAAGGCCTAAAATGCCCAAAAAAAAAGAACCTTTATAAAAGTCCTGATTATTTACATGGAGTCTGGTGGGTTTGGTGATGGAAACTGGAAACTGTGTCTCACCATGAAGGAGCGGACGACGACGTCGGGCATCTGGGGCAGCTGGTAGTGTAGCAGGGCAGTAGTGGCATGGTCCGTTACCTAGCAACAACACAACCAATCAGAGCGCTGCTCACTCAGCTCAGCTGTGCAGCTCTCAGATTGGTTGAGAGGATGAAGTGTCTTACCTTCTGGAACACCTGATACTGAGACTTGGTCCATATGTCCAGCTGAGGAGACAGACAGATAGAAAGACAGAGAGAGAGACAGGTAGAGAGACAGACCGTTAAACTTCTTCAGTCACAGTTTTTTTTCTTTTTTGTTAAAACTTGTCAAAATACATATTTTTACTTTACAAGTATCCTACAAAGTATAATTTACTTCTCATATGTTCATATCAAATATAAATTATAATCTCTTGCATATCTATTCAATATTAACCTATTATTAAAATATTTTAGTAAAAAAAAGGTAAACAGACAGACAGACCTTTCCGTCCTCGCTGTAAACGTTCTCGTTGAAACCTCGAACAATAGTTCTGTCAATGAACAGCGAACGCATCACGACGATGGCCTTCAACACTTTCCCCAGGGTCACCTGAGAGATAGACAGGTAGAGCAAAGAGGAGAAAGAGAGACAGGTAGAGACAGACAAGAAGAGACAAAGAGGAGAGAGAGAGAGAAACAGGTAGAGACAGAAATGAAGAAACAAAGAGGAGAGAGAGACAGGTAGAGACAGACAGGAGAAAGGCAGACAGACAGGAAAGAGAAAGACAGGTAGAGACAAAGAGTAGAAAGAGAGATCGACAGGTATAGAGACAGACAGACAGAGACAGACAGGTCTGTTACTGTTGGATCAATAACGTTTTTATCATTTTAAGACTGATGACACCGTCAGAACTTGATAAAGGACCAGACCCCTCCCTGTGGACCAGACCCCTCCCTGTGGACCAGACCCCTCCCTGTCGAGTAGACCCCTCCCTGTCGACCAGACCCCTCCCTGTCAAGTAGACCCCTCCCTGTCGACCAGACCCCTCCCTGTCAAGTAGACCCCTCCCCTGTCCGAGCACACAGATAAAAATGTGCGATTAATTGCGAGTTAACTATGACATTAATGCGATTAATTGTGATAAAATATTTTAATCGTTTGACAGCACTAATATATATATATATATATATATATATATATATATATATATATATATATCTACCAGCAGCACAGCCGACGTCCCGTTGGGTCTGAACAGCTCGATGGTCATATCAGGAAACATCCTGCCGATCCGAGAGATGACGTCGTCCACGTACCTGCACAAAGTATCACAGGAGATATATATGTGATTATTATTTTTTCCATAATCGAGCAGCTGTGTGTGTGTGCGTGTGTGTATATGTATGTATGTATGTATATATATATAGGACTCTGAGGACTCTGATGAAGATGTAACTATACATCGAAACGTTAGTCACTGTTATGCACCTTAAGAAATAAAGTCATCAAGTAGAAGACATCTGTGTTGCACCGACAATCTTTTGCTATTTGTGCTGTTGTGTCCTGCCTTGGTTGCACCGGATTGTTGTGGTCTGCAGAAACGCAGAGAACTTCCCCTTTTTTTCTTGAATAACACAATGTGCATCTCACATCACATGTTCACTCACTATGACCACTACTACTGTCATTACTAAACATTGTGCCAAAATATCAACAATAATGTCACCGTCAGTGGGCTTATTTGCTAGCTAACCTTAGGAAGAATCCAGCACATAGACGGTACCTTAGAGTAACGTTAGGTGAAACAGGTGATTTAACACCCTACTCATTTACATACAGTTTAACAACTAAACTAAATGCTGAGGGAACATTACTGTTTTTTCATGTTGGTTTTAGCAGTATGCCTATGCACCCGCACTAAGCTGGAAAAAGTTTTAAACAGTAAGTGAATACAGCATGTCGGGGAATACAATGTCTATAGACAGTATACTACAGCGGGGGGCAAAGGCAAAGGGACCGCAGGGTTAGCTAGCGTTAGCTGTTCCCAGACAACAGAGTTGGTTTTGCCTTTTTTTGCTCACCAAATGCTGCTGCCATCTTTACTCGCACGGAGTTTTTAAATTCCAGCGGATGACTTGCACACAACTTGCCTCCCTGACTGGCTTCGGGAGGGCCGGATGTGCGAGTGCTGATGTGCGCGTGTCTTTCAGAAGACAGAGTGTTCTTGCAAAACAGAACATGGCAAAATAATCGTTTTTTTCTCGATTATACTATTTGGTGATCGTGGGAGCCAAAATCGAAATTGAAATCGAAATTCAATTAATTGCACAGCCCTACACACTACCGGTCAAAAGTTTTAGAACACCCCAATTTTTCCAGGTTTTTATTGAAATTCATGCAGTTCAATGTCTTATTGTACTCTGAAATGAAAGAATAGAACAAATGAACAATTTAAGTTAAAAAAGAAATCATGGAATCAATTTATAAACCAAAATTATTCAAAATTTTTGTCTCATCAAAGTAGCCCCCTCTGGCAGATATAACAGCTGAACACACTCGTGGTATTCTTTCTACAATGGAAATCAAATATTCTTCAGAAAGTTCTTCCCAACTCTGTTGCAGAAGTTCCCATAAATGTGTGGCACTTGGAGGTTGCTTTGCTTTCACTTTTCTGTCCAGTTCATCCCAAACCAGCTCAATGGGGTTTAAGTCTGGGGACTGTGCTGGCCACTCCATGTTTTTAAGCTTACCATCTTGTTCTTTTTTGCTAAGGTAGTTCTGGCATAGCTTGGACTTCTGTTTTGGGTCATTATCTTGCTGTAGGATGAACCCCTGACCAACTAGGCGCATACCAGAGGGTACTGCATGGCGCTGCAAAATGCTGTGGTAGGGTGCCTTTCACTCTGTACAAATCACCGATCCTGGATCCAGCAAAACCCCAGACCATCACGCTTCCTCCTCCATGTTTAACAGATGTCACACACTGAGGAACCATCCTTTCGCCTACTCAACGGTGTACAACAATCCTGCGTGATGAACCAAAGATTTCTAATTTTGATTCATCAGTCCATAACACCTTCTTCAAGTCTTCAGTAGTCCATTGACGATGTTTCTTGGCCCAGGCAAGCCTCTTTTTCTTATTCTGATGTCTTACCAATGGCTTTCTAGCTGCAACTGGACCTATCAAACCTGCAGCTCCAAGTCTTCTCTTTCCAGTTGAAACTGAGACTTCTTATTCCGACCACTATTAAGCTGTGCTTGAAGCTGTTGTCCTGTGAGCCGCCTATCACGCAAGCTGTTGACTCTCAGAAACTTGTCTTCTGATTCTGTTGTGGCTTTGGGTCTGCCAGACCTCTTCCTGTCAGAGTCTCCCCCAGTTTCTAAGTGCCTTTTGATGGTGAAGAATACTGTACTCACTGACACCTTGACTTTCTTCGCAATATCTCTGTAGGAAAGACCAACATTCTTAAGTGTTATGATGGTCTGTCTCTCTTCCATTGTTAATTGCCTTTTTCCCGCCATTTTTATAGCAACACACTAATTTCTGCAGTACAATACTGTTCAAATAATGCTCACGATGGTACGGTACCACAGTGTGTTCCAACAATACTTTTATTCTAACTGAGGGGGTTGGAAGTAATCCAGACCAGTGTGAACACCTGGGGGAATTGGTAGCACCAACTTTCAAAGCTTGATCAACCTCCATTGCTCCAGAACAGCTTTACCTTGTTAACCCATTTCTTGTTCCCTGAAAAAGGCCTTTTTGTAAAATACTGAAATGTACATTATTTTTCAGTTTTGGGTAACCTTACTTTTTGTTTAACCTCAGGCAGTTCACCACTTACCTTTGTACCATTTCAAGCTATTCATTGGACTTGAACTGCTAAAATTTCAATAAAAAAAATTAATTAGGGTGTTCTAAAACTTTTGACCAGTATATATATACCATATATACCCACACATAGAGAGAGTATCACAGGATATATATACCCACACATAGAGAGAGTAACCCAGTATATATATATATATATATATATATATATAAGCCGGGACTTTAACGCGTTAATTAAGATTAATTAATTACAGACTTTAATGCGTTAATTAATTATACAAAAAATAACACGTTAAACATTTTTTACGCATTTTAATCACACTTATTTTTGCACCGTGGGACGTTTCTCACTGGATGAGTTTCGGCGGACCGATTATACTGGAGCACCAACTAGCGTTCATGACTTCAGACCTGCTTCAGATGCTTCAGACAACAACAAACCACAGTGAACATGAACGAAGAAGCTGACGAGACAGCTTTGGTTGGCCCCGTGGATGGGACATTTTGTTATAAAAAACGAACGGATGGAAGCGTTGATTAGAGCATGGTTGTGTGCAAGCTATGCAACAAGGAATCCTCATATCACCACAGCACATCGAGCCTCAAGTATCACCTCGACGCAAAACATTTAGCAGCTAGCGTTAGCGTTAGCCCGACTCCGAGTACAAGGACCCCCACCCAACCTACACTCCACCAGATGACTGGTTTAAGGACCAGGGTAACTAAGTCTGAATGTACTTG